>NC_090386.1:16325381-16605447 GCF_036365525.1 Heterodontus francisci | reverse complement strand
TCTGAATTAATGGATAGAGTGAGGGGGTTTAAACTGAATTAATGGATAGAATGAGGGGGTTTAAACTGAATTAATGGATAGAATGAGGGGGTATAAACTGAATTAATGGATAGAGTGAGGGGATATAAACTGAATTAATGGATAGAGTGAGGGGGTTTAAACTGAATTAATGGATAGAATGAGCGGGTATAAACTGAATTAATGGATAGAGTGAGGGGATATAAACTGAATTAATGGATAGAGTGAGGGGGTATAAACTGAATTAATGGATAGAGTGAGGGGGTTTAAACTGAATTAATGGATAGAATGAGGGGGTATAAACTGAATTAATGGATAGAGTGAGGGGATATAAACTGAATTAATGGATAGAGTGAGGGGGTATAAACTGAATTAATGGATAGAGTGAGGGGGTATAAACTGAATTAATGGATAGAGTGAGGGGGTTTAAACTGAATTAATAGATAGAATGAGGGGGTATAAACTGAATTAATGGATAGAGTGAGGGGATATAAACTGAATTAATGGATAGAGTGAGGGGGTTTAAACTGAATTAATGGATAGAATGAGGGGCTATAAACTGAATTAATGGATAGAGTGAGGGGGTATAAACTGAATTAATGGATAGAGTGAGTGGGTTTAAACTGAATTAATGGATAGAGTGAGGGGGTTTAAACTGAATTAATGGATAGAGTGAGGGGGTTTAAACTGAATTAATGGATAGAGTGAGGGGGTTTAAACTGAATTAATGGATAGAGTGAGGGGGTATAAACTGAATTAATGGATAGAGTGAGGGGTATAAACTGAATTAATGGATAGAGTGAGGGGGTTTAAACTGAATTAATAGATAGAGTGAGGGGGTTTAAACTGAATTAATGGATAGAGTGAGGGGGTTTAAACTGAATTAATAGATAGAATGAGGGGCTATAAACTGAATTAATGGATAGAGTGAGGGGGTATAAACTGAATTAATAGATAGAGTGAGGGGGTTTAAACTGAATTAATGGATAGAGTGAGGGGGTTTAAACTGAATTAATAGATAGAATGAGGGGCTATAAACTGAATTAATGGATAGAGTGAGGGGGTATAAACTGAATTAATAGATAGAGTGAGGGGGTTTAAACTGAATTAATGGATAGAGTGAGGGGGTTTAAACTGAATTAATAGATAGAGTGAGGGGGTTTAAACTGAATTAATGGATAGAGTGAGGGGGTTTAAACTGAATTAATAGATAGAATGAGGGGCTATAAACTGAATTAATGGAAAGAGTGAGGGGGTATAAACTGAATTAATAGATAGAGTGAGGGGGTTTAAACTGAATTAATGGATAGAGTGAGGGGGTTTAAACTGAATTAATAGATAGAATGAGGGGCTATAAACTGAATTAATGGATAGAGTGAGGGGATATAAAATGAATTAATGGATAGAGTGAGGGGATATAAACTGAATTAATGGATAGAGTGAGGGGGTTTAAACTGAATTAATGGATAGAATGAGGGGCTATAAACTGAATTAATGGATAGAGTGAGGGGGTATAAACTGAATTAATGGATAGAGTGAGTTGGTTTAAACTGAATTAATGGATAGAGTGAGGGGGTTTAAACTGAATTAATGGATAGAATGAGGGGCTATAAACTGAATTAATGGATAGAGTGAGTTGGTTTAAACTGAATTAATGGATAGAGTGAGGGGATATAAACTGAATTAATGGATAGAGTGAGGGGGTTTAAACTGAATTAATGGATGGAATGAGGGGCTATAAACTGAATTAATGGATAGAGTGAGGGGGTATAAACTGAATTAATGGATAGAGTGAGGGGATATAAACTGAATTAATGGATAGAGTGAGGGGGTTTAAACTGAATTAATGGATAGAATGAGGGGCTATAAACTGAATTAATGGATAGAGTGAGGGGGTATAAACTGAATTAATGGATAGAGTGAGTTGGTTTAAACTGAATTAATGGATAGAGTGAGGGGGTTTAAACTGAATTAATGGATAGAGTGAGGGGGTTTAAACTGAATTAATGGATAGAGTGAGGGGGTTTAAACTGAATTAATAGATAGAATGAGGGGGTATAAACTGAATTAATGGATAGAGTGAGGGGGTTTAAACTGAATTAATAGATAGAGCGAGGGGGTTTAAACTGAATTAATGGATAGAGTGAGGGGGTTTAAACTGAATTAATGGATAGAGTGAGGGGGTATAAACTGAATTAATGGATAGAGTGAGGGGGTTTAAACTGAATTAATAGATAGAGTGAGGGGGTTTAAACTGAATTAATGGATAGAGTGAGGGGGTTTAAACTGAATTAATGGATAGAGTGAGGGGGTTTAAACTGAATTAATGGATAGAGTGAGGGGGTATAAACTGAATTAATGGATAGAGTGAGGGGGTTTAAACTGAATTAATGGATAGAGTGAGGGGGTTTAAACTGAATTAATGGATAGAGTGAGGGGGTTTAAACTGAATTAATAGATAGAATGAGGGGGTATAAACTGAATTAATGGATAGAGTGAGGGGGTTTAAACTGAATTAATGGATAGAGTGAGGGGGTTTAAACTGAATTAATAGATAGAATGAGGGGGTTTAAACTGAATTAATGGATAGAGTGAGGGGGTTTAAACTGAATTAATGGATAGAGTGAGGGGGTTTAAACTGAATTAATGGATAGAGTGAGGGGGTATAAACTGAATTAATAGATAGAATGAGGGGGTATAAACTGAATTAATGGATAGAGTGAGGGGGTATAAACTGAATTAATGGATAGAGTGAGGGGGTTTAAACTGAATTAATGGATAGAGTGAGGGGGTATAAACTGAATTAATGGATAGAGTGAGGGGGTATAAACTGAATTAATGGATAGAGTGAGGGGGTTTAAACTGAATTAATGGATAGAGTGAGGGGGTATAAACTGAATTAATGGATAGAGTGAGGGGGTTTAAACTGAATTAATGGATAGAGTGAGGGGGTATAAACTGAATTAATAGATAGAATGAGGGGGTATAAACTGAATTAATGGATAGAGTGAGGGGGTATAAACTGAATTAATAGATAGAATGAGGGGGTTTAAACTGAATTAATAGATAGAGTGAGGGGGTTTAAACTGAATTAATAGATAGAATGAGGGAGTATAAACTGAATTAATGGATAGAGTGAGGGGGTTTAAACTGAATTAATAGATAGAATGAGGGAGTATAAACTGAATTAATAGATAGAATGAGGGGGTTTAAACTGAATTAATAGATAGAGTGAGGGGGTTTAAACTGAATTAATGGATAGAGTGAGGGGGTATAAACTGAATTAATGGATCGAGTGAGGGGGTTTAAACTGAATTAATGGATAGAGTGAGGGGGTTTAAACTGAATTAATGGATAGAGTGAGGGGGTTTAAACTGAATTAATGGATAGAGTGAGGGGGTTTAAACTGAATTAATGGATAGAGTGAGGGGGTTTAAACTGAATTAATGGATAGAGTGAGGGGATATAAACTGAATTAATGGATAGAGTGAGGGGGTTTAAACTGAATTAATGGATAGAGTGAGGGGGTTTAAACTGAATTAATGGATAGAGTGAGGGGGTTTAAACTGAATTAATGGATAGAGTGAGGGGGTTTAAACTGAATTAATGGATAGAGTGAGGGGGTTTAAACTGAATTAATGGATAGAGTGAGGGGGTTTAAACTGAATTAATAGATAGAATGAGGGGGTATAAACTGAATTAATGGATAGAGTGAGGGGGTTTAAACTGAATTAATAGATAGAATGAGGGGGTATAAACTGAATTAATGGATAGAGTGAGGGGGTTTAAACTGAATTAATGGATAGAGTGAGGGGGTTTAAACTGAATTAATGGATAGAGTGAGGGGGTTTAAACTGAATTAATGGATAGAGTGAGGGGGTTTAAACTGAATTAATAGATAGAATGAGGGGGTATAAACTGAATTAATGGATAGAGTGAGGGGGTTTAAACTGAATTAATAGATAGAATGAGGGGGTATAAACTGAATTAATGGATAGAGTGAGGGGGTTTAAACTGAATTAATGGATAGAGTGAGGGAGTATAAACTGAATTAGTGGATAGAGTGAGGGGGTTTAAACTGAATTAATGGATAGAGTGAGGGAGTATAAACTGAATTAATGGATAGAGTGAGGGGGTTTAAACTGAATTAATGGATAGAGTGAGGGGGTTTAAACTGAATTAATGGATAGAGTGAGGGGGTTTAAACTGAATTAATGGATAGAGTGAGGGGGTTTAAACTGAATTAATGGATAGAGTGAGGGGGTTTAAACTGAATTAATGGATTGAGTGAGGGGGTTTAAACTGAATTAATGGATAGAGTGAGGGGGTATAAACTGAATTAATGGATAGAGTGAGGGGGTTGAAACTGAATTATTGAATAGAGTGAGGGGGTTTAAACTGAATTAATGGATAGAGTGAGGGGGTTTAAACTGAATTAATGGATAGAGTGAGGGGGTTTAAACTGAATTAATGGATAGAGTGAGGGGGTTTAAACTGATTTAATGGATAGAGTGAGGGGGTTTAAACTGAATTAATGGATAGAGTGAGGGGGTTTAAACTGAATTAATGGATAGAGTGAGGGGGTTTAAACTGAATTAATGGATAGAGTGAGGGGGTTTAAACTGAATTAATGGATAGAGTGAGGGGGTTGAAACTGAATTATTGAATAGAGTGAGGGGGTTTAAACTGAATTAATGGATAGAGTGAGGGGGCTTAAACTGAATTAATGGATGGAGTGAGGGGGTTTAAACTGAATTAATGGATAGAGTGAGGGGGTTTAAACTGAATTAATGGATAGAGTGAGGGGGTTTAAACTGAATTAATGGATAGAGTGAGGGGGTTTAAACTGAATTAATGGATAGAGTGAGGGGGTTGAAACTGAATTATTGAATAGAGTGAGGGGGTTTAAACTGAATTAATGGATAGAGTGAGGGGGTTTAAACTGAATTAATGGATAGAGTGAGGGAGTATAAACTGAATTAATGGAGAGAGTGAGGGGGTTTAAACTGAATTAATGGATAGAGTGAGGGGGTTTAAACTGAATTAATGGATAGAGTGAGGGGGTTTAAACTGAATTAATGGATAGAGTGAGGGGGTTTAAACTGAATTAATGGATTGAGTGAGGGGGTTTAAACTGAATTAATGGATAGAGTGAGGGGGTATAAACTGAATTAATGGATAGAGTGAGGGGGTTGAAACTGAATTATTGAATAGAGTGAGGGGGTTTAAACTGAATTAATGGATAGAGTGAGGGGGTTTAAACTGAATTAATGGATAGAGTGAGGGGGTTTAAACTGAATTAATGGATAGAGTGAGGGGGTTGAAACTGAATTATTGAATAGAGTGAGGGGGTTTAAACTGAATTAATGGATAGAGTGAGGGGGTTTAAACTGAATTAATGGATAGAGTGAGGGGGTTTAAACTGAATTAATGGATAGAGTGAGGGGGTTTAAACTGAATTAATAGACAGAATGAGGGGGTTTAAACTGAATTAATGGATAGAGTGAGGGGGTTTAAACTGAATTAATGGATAGAGTGAGGGGGTTTAAACTGAATTAATAGATAGAATGAGGGGGTTTAAACTGAATTAATGGATAGAGTGAGGGGGTTTAAACTGAATTAATGGATAGAGTGAGGGGGTATAAACTGAATTAATGGATAGAGTGAGGGGGTTTAAACTGAATTAATAGATAGAATGAGGGGGTATAAACTGAATTAATGGATAGAGTGAGGGGGTTTAAACTGAATTAATGGATAGAGTGAGGGGGTTTAAACTGAATTAATGG
Source organism: Heterodontus francisci (assembly GCF_036365525.1). Lineage (NCBI taxonomy): Eukaryota > Metazoa > Chordata > Chondrichthyes > Heterodontiformes > Heterodontidae > Heterodontus > Heterodontus francisci. The sequence goes on along the minus strand of NC_090386.1, from coordinate 16,599,643 downwards.
ATAGAGTGAGGGGGTATAAACTGAATTAATGGATAGAGTGAGGGGGTTTAAACTGAATTAATAGATAGAATGAGGGGGTATAAACTGAATTAATGGATAGAGTGAGGGGGTTTAAACTGAATTAATAGATAGAATGAGGGGGTATAAACTGAATTAATGGATAGAGTGAGGGGGTTTAAACTGAATTAATGGATAGAGTGAGGGGGTTTAAACTGAATTAATGGATAGAGTGAGGGGGTTTAAACTGAATTAATAGATAGAATGAGGGGGTATAAACTGAATTAATGGATAGAGTGAGGGGGTTTAAACTGAATTAATAGATAGAATGAGGGGGTATAAACTGAATTAATGGATAGAGTGAGGGGGTTTAAACTGAATTAATGGATAGAGTGAGGGGGTTTAAACTGAATTAATGGATAGAGTGAGGGAGTATAAACTGAATTAATGGATAGAGTGAGGGGGTATAAACTGAATTAATGGATAGAGTGAGGGGGTTGAAACTGAATTATTGAATAGAGTGAGGGGGTTTAAACTGAATTAATGGATAGAGTGAGGGGGTTTAAACTGAATTAATGGATAGAGTGAGGGGGTTTAAACTGAATTAATGGATAGAGTGAGGGGGTTTAAACTGAATTAATGGATTGAGTGAGGGGGTATAAACTGAATTAATGGATAGAGTGAGGGGGTTTAAACTGAATTAATGGATAGAGTGAGGGGGTATAAACTGAATTAATGGATTGAGTGAGGGGGTATAAACTGAATTAATGGATTGAGTGAGGGGGTATAAACTGAATTAATGGATAGAGTGAGGGGGTTTAAACTGAATTAATGGATAGAGTGAGGGGGTTTAAACTGAATTAATGGATAGAGTGAGGGGGTATAAACTGAATTAATGGATAGAGTGAGGGGGTATAAACTGAATTAATGGATAGAGTGAGGGGGTATAAACTGAATTAATGGATAGAGTGAGGGGGTATAAACGGAATTAATGGATAGAGTGAGGGGGTATAAACTGAATTAATGGATAGAGTGAGGGGGTTTATACTGAATTAATGGATAGAGTGAGGGGGTATAAACTGAATTAATGGATAGAGTGAGGGGGTATAAACTGAATTAATGGATAGAGTGAGGGGGTTTAAACTGAATTAATGGATAGAGTGAGGTGGTATAAACTGAATTAATGGATAGAGTGAGGGGGTTTAAACTGAATTAATGGATAGAGTGAGGGGGTATAAACTGAATTAATGGATAGAGTGAGGGGGTTTAAACTGAATTAATGGATAGAGTGAGGGGGTATAAACTGAATTAATGGATAGAGTGAGGGGGTTTAAACTGAATTAATGGATAGAGTGAGGGGGTATAAACTGAATTAATGGATAGAGTGAGGGGGTTTAAACTGAATTAATGGATAGAGTGAGGGGGTATAAACTGAATTAATGGATAGAGTGAGGGGGTTTAAACTGAATTAATGGATAGAGTGAGGGGGTTTAAACTGAATTAATGGATAGAGTGAGGGGGTATAAACTGAATTAATGGATAGAGTGAGGGGGTATAAACGGAATTAATGGATAGAGTGAGGGGCTTTAAACTGAATTAATGGATAGAGTGAGGGGGTATAAACTGAATTAATGGATAGAGTGAGGGGGTATAAACTGAATTAATGGATCGAGTGAGGGGATATAAACTGAATTAATGGATAGAGTGAGGGGGTATAAACTGAATTAATGGATAGAGTGAGGGGGTATAAACTGAATTAATGGATAGAGTGAGGGGGTTTAAACTGAATTAATGGATAGAGTGAGGGGGTTTAAACTGAATTAATGGATAGAGTGAGGGGGTATAAACTGAATTAATGGATAGAGTGAGGGGGTATAAACGGAATTAATGGATAGAGTGAGGGGGTATAAACTGAATTAATGGATAGAGTGAGGGGGTTTAAACTGAATTAATGGATAGAGTGAGGGGGTTTAAACTGAATTAATGGATAGAGTGAGGGGGTTTAAACTGAATTAATGGATTGAGTGAGGGGGTTTAAACTGAATTAATGGATAGAGTGAGGGGGTATAAACTGAATTAATGGATAGAGTGAGGGGGTTGAAACTGAATTATTGAATAGAGTGAGGGGGTTTAAACTGAATTAATGGATAGAGTGAGGGGGTTTAAACTGAATTAATGGATAGAGTGAGGGGGTATAAACGGAATTAATGGATAGAGTGAGGGGGTATAAACTGAATTAATGGATAGAGTGAGGGGGTTTAAACTGAATTAATGGATAGAGTGAGGGGGTTTAAACTGAATTAATGGATAGAGTGAGGGGGTTTAAACTGAATTAATGGATTGAGTGAGGGGGTTTAAACTGAATTAATGGATAGAGTGAGGGGGTATAAACTGAATTAATGGATAGAGTGAGGGGGTTGAAACTGAATTATTGAATAGAGTGAGGGGGTTTAAACTGAATTAATGGATAGAGTGAGGGGGTTTAAACTGAATTAATGGATAGAGTGAGGGGGTTTAAACTGAATTAATGGATAGAGTGAGGGGGTTTAAACTGAATTAATGGATAGAGTGAGGGGGTTTGAACTGAATTAATGGATAGAGTGAGGGGGTTTAAACTGAATTAATGGATAGAGTGAGGGGGTTTAAACTGAATTAATGGATAGAGTGAGGGGGTTTAAACTGAATTAATGGATAGAGTGAGGGGGTTGAAACTGAATTATTGAATAGAGTGAGGGGGTTTAAACTGAATTAATGGATAGAGTGAGGGGGCTTAAACTGAATTAATGGATAGAGTGAGGGGGTTTAAACTGAATTAATGGATAGAGTGAGGGGGTTTAAACTGAATTAATGGATAGAGTGAGGGGGTTTAAACTGAATTAATGGATAGAGTGAGGGGGTTTAAACTGAATTAATGGATAGAGTGAGGGGGTTGAAACTGAATTATTGAATAGAGTGAGGGGGTTTAAACTGAATTAATGGATAGAGTGAGGGGGTTTAAACTGAATTAATGGATAGAGTGAGGGAGTATAAACTGAATTAATGGAGAGAGTGAGGGGGTTTAAACTGAATTAATGGATAGAGTGAGGGGGTTTAAACTGAATTAATGGATAGAGTGAGGGGGTTTAAACTGAATTAATGGATAGAGTGAGGGGGTTTAAACTGAATTAATGGATAGAGTGAGGGGGTTTAAACTGAATTAATGGATTGAGTGAGGGGGTTTAAACTGAATTAATGGATAGAGTGAGGGGGTATAAACTGAATTAATGGATAGAGTGAGGGGGTTGAAACTGAATTATTGAATAGAGTGAGGGGGTTTAAACTGAATTAATGGATAGAGTGAGGGGGTTTAAACTGAATTAATGGATAGAGTGAGGGGGTTTAAACTGAATTAATGGATAGAGTGAGGTGGTTTAAACTGAATTAATAGACAGAATGAGGGGGTTTAAACTGAATTAATGGATAGAGTGAGGGGGTTTAAACTGAATTAATGGATAGAGTGAGGGGGTTTAAACTGAATTAATAGATAGAATGAGGGGGTTTAAACTGAATTAATGGATAGAGTGAGGGGGTTTAAACTGAATTAATGGATAGAGTGAGGGGGTATAAACTGAATTAATGGATAGAGTGAGGGGGTTTAAACTGAATTAATAGATAGAATGAGGGGGTATAAACTGAATTAATGGATAGAGTGAGGGGGTTTAAACTGAATTAATGGATAGAGTGAGGGGGTTTAAACTGAATTAATGGATAGAGTGAGGGGGTATAAACTGAATTAATGGATAGAGTGAGGGGGTTTAAACTGAATTAATAGATAGAATGAGGGGGTATAAACTGAATTAATGGATAGAGTGAGGGGGTTTAAACTGAATTAATAGATAGAATGAGGGGGTATAAACTGAATTAATGGATAGAGTGAGGGGGTTTAAACTGAATTAATGGATAGAGTGAGGGGGTTTAAACTGAATTAATGGATAGAGTGAGGGGGTTTAAACTGAATTAATAGATAGAATGAGGGGGTATAAACTGAATTAATGGATAGAGTGAGGGGGTTTAAACTGAATTAATAGATAGAATGAGGGGGTATAAACTGAATTAATGGATAGAGTGAGGGGGTTTAAACTGAATTAATGGATAGAGTGAGGGGGTTTAAACTGAATTAATGGATAGAGTGAGGGAGTATAAACTGAATTAATGGATAGAGTGAGGGGGTATAAACTGAATTAATGGATAGAGTGAGGGGGTTGAAACTGAATTATTGAATAGAGTGAGGGGGTTTAAACTGAATTAATGGATAGAGTGAGGGGGTTTAAACTGAATTAATGGATAGAGTGAGGGGGTTTAAACTGAATTAATGGATAGAGTGAGGGGGTTTAAACTGAATTAATGGATTGAGTGAGGGGGTATAAACTGAATTAATGGATAGAGTGAGGGGGTTTAAACTGAATTAATGGATAGAGTGAGGGGGTATAAACTGAATTAATGGATTGAGTGAGGGGGTATAAACTGAATTAATGGATTGAGTGAGGGGGTATAAACTGAATTAATGGATAGAGTGAGGGGGTTTAAACTGAATTAATGGATAGAGTGAGGGGGTTTAAACTGAATTAATGGATAGAGTGAGGGGGTATAAACTGAATTAATGGATAGAGTGAGGGGGTATAAACTGAATTAATGGATAGAGTGAGGGGGTATAAACTGAATTAATGGATACAGTGAGGGGGTATAAACGGAATTAATGGATAGAGTGAGGGGGTATAAACTGAATTAATGGATAGAGTGAGGGGGTTTATACTGAATTAATGGATAGAGTGAGGGGGTATAAACTGAATTAATGGATAGAGTGAGGGGGTATAAACTGAATTAATGGATAGAGTGAGGGGGTTTAAACTGAATTAATGGATAGAGTGAGGGGGTATAAACTGAATTAATGGATAGAGTGAGGGGGTTTAAACTGAATTAATGGATAGAGTGAGGGGGTATAAACTGAATTAATGGATAGAGTGAGGGGGTTTAAACTGAATTAATGGATAGAGTGAGGGGGTATAAACTGAATTAATGGATAGAGTGAGGGGGTTTAAACTGAATTAATGGATAGAGTGAGGGGGTATAAACTGAATTAATGGATAGAGTGAGGGGGTTTAAACTGAATTAATGGATAGAGTGAGGGGGTATAAACTGAATTAATGGATAGAGTGAGGGGGTTTAAACTGAATTAATGGATAGAGTGAGGGGGTTTAAACTGAATTAATGGATAGAGTGAGGGGGTATAAACTGAATTAATGGATAGAGTGAGGGGGTATAAACGGAATTAATGGATAGAGTGAGGGGCTTTAAACTGAATTAATGGATAGAGTGAGGGGGTATAAACTGAATTAATGGATAGAGTGAGGGGGTATAAACTGAATTAATGGATCGAGTGAGGGGATATAAACTGAATTAATGGATAGAGTGAGGGGGTATAAACTGAATTAATGGATAGAGTGAGGGGGTATAAACTGAATTAATGGATAGAGTGAGGGGGTTTAAACTGAATTAATGGATAGAGTGAGGGGGTTTAAACTGAATTAATGGATAGAGTGAGGGGGTATAAACTGAATTAATGGATAGAGTGAGGGGGTATAAACGGAATTAATGGATAGAGTGAGGGGGTATAAACTGAATTAATGGATAGAGTGAGGGGGTTTAAACTGAATTAATGGATAGAGTGAGGGGGTTTAAACTGAATTAATGGATAGAGTGAGGGGGTATAAACTGAATTAATGGATAGAGTGAGGGGGTATAAACTGAATTAATGGATAGAGTGAGGGGGTTTAAACTGAATTAATGGATAGAGTGAGGGGGTATAAACTGAATTAATGGATAGAGTGAGGGGGTATAAACTGAATTAATGGATAGAGTGAGGGGGTATAAACTGAATTAATGGATAGAGTGAGGGGGTATAAACTGAATTAATGGATAGAGTGAGGGGATATAAACTGAATTAATGGATAGAGTGAGGGGATATAAACTGAATTAATGGATAGAGTGAGGGGGTTTAAACTGAATTAATGGATAGAGTGAGGGGGTATAAACTGAATTAATGGATAGAGTGAGGGGGTATAAACTGAATTAATGGATAGAGTGAGGGGATATAAACTGAATTAATGGATAGAGTGAGGGGATATAAACTGAATTAATGGATAGAGTGAGGGGGTTTAAACTGAATTAATGGATAGAGTGAGGGGGTATAAACTGAATTAATGGATAGAGTGAGGGGATATAAACTGAATTAATGGATAGAGTGAGGGGGTATAAACTGAATTAATGGATAGAGTGAGGGGGTATAAACTGAATTAATGGATAGAGTGAGGGGGTTTAAACTGAATTAATAGATAGAATGAGGGGGTATAAACTGAATTAATGGATAGAGTGAGGGGATATAAACTGAATTAATGGATAGAGTGAGGGGGTTTAAACTGAATTAATGGATAGAATGAGGGGCTATAAACTGAATTAATGGATAGAGTGAGGGGGTATAAACTGAATTAATGGATAGAGTGAGTGGGTTTAAACTGAATTAATGGATAGAGTGAGGGGGTTTAAACTGAATTAATGGATAGAGTGAGGGGGTTTAAACTGAATTAATGGATAGAGTGAGGGGGTTTAAACTGAATTAATGGATAGAGTGAGGGGGTATAAACTGAATTAATGGATAGAGTGAGGGGGTATAAACTGAATTAATGGATAGAGTGAGGGGGTTTAAACTGAATTAATAGATAGAGTGAGGGGGTTTAAACTGAATTAATGGATAGAGTGAGGGGGTTTAAACTGAATTAATAGATAGAATGAGGGGCTATAAACTGAATTAATGGATAGAGTGAGGGGGTATAAACTGAATTAATAGATAGAGTGAGGGGGTTTAAACTGAATTAATGGATAGAGTGAGGGGATATAAAATGAATTAATGGATAGAGTGAGGGGATATAAACTGAATTAATGGATAGAGTGAGGGGGTTTAAACTGAATTAATGGATAGAATGAGGGGCTATAAACTGAATTAATGGATAGAGTGAGGGGGTATAAACTGAATTAATGGATAGAGTGAGTTGGTTTAAACTGAATTAATGGATAGAGTGAGGGGGTTTAAACTGAATTAATGGATAGAATGAGGGGGTATAAACTGAATTAATGGATAGAGTGAGTTGGTTTAAACTGAATTAATGGATAGAGTGAGGGGATATAAACTGAATTAATGGATAGAGTGAGGGGGTTTAAACTGAATTAATGGATAGAATGAGGGGCTATAAACTGAATTAATGGATAGAGTGAGGGGGTATAAACTGAATTAATGGATAGAGTGAGGGGATATAAACTGAATTAATGGATAGAGTGAGGGGGTTTAAACTGAATTAATGGATAGAATGAGGGGCTATAAACTGAATTAATGGATAGAGTGAGGGGGTATAAACTGAATTAATGGATAGAGTGAGTTGGTTTAAACTGAATTAATGGATAGAGTGAGGGGGTTTAAACTGAATTAATGGATAGAGTGAGGGGGTTTAAACTGAATTAATGGATAGAGTGAGGGGGTTTAAACTGAATTAATGGATAGAGTGAGGGGGTATAAACTGAATTAATGGATAGAGTGAGGGGGTTTAAACTGAATTAATAGATAGAGTGAGGGGGTTTAAACTGAATTAATGGATAGAGTGAGGGGGTTTAAACTGAATTAATGGATAGAGTGAGGGGGTATAAACTGAATTAATGGATAGAGTGAGGGGGTTTAAACTGAATTAATAGATAGAGTGAGGGGGTTTAAACTGAATTAATGGATAGAGTGAGGGGGTTTAAACTGAATTAATGGATAGAGTGAGGGGGTTTAAACTGAATTAATGGATAGAGTGAGGGGGTATAAACTGAATTAATGGATAGAGTGAGGGGGTTTAAACTGAATTAATGGATAGAGTGAGGGGGTTTAAACTGAATTAATGGATAGAGTGAGGGGGTTTAAACTGAATTAATAGATAGAATGAGGGGGTATAAACTGAATTAATGGATAGAGTGAGGGGGTTTAAACTGAATTAATGGATAGAGTGAGGGGGTTTAAACTGAATTAATAGATAGAATGAGGGGGTTTAAACTGAATTAATGGATAGAGTGAGGGGGTTTAAACTGAATTAATGGATAGAGTGAGGGGGTTTAAACTGAATTAATGGATAGAGTGAGGGGGTATAAACTGAATTAATAGATAGAATGAGGGGGTATAAACTGAATTAATGGATAGAGTGAGGGGGTATAAACTGAATTAATGGATAGAGTGAGGGGGTTTAAACTGAATTAATGGATAGAGTGAGGGGGTATAAACTGAATTAATGGATAGAGTGAGGGGGTATAAACTGAATTAATGGATAGAGTGAGGGGGTTTAAACTGAATTAATGGATAGAGTGAGGGGGTATAAACTGAATTAATGGATAGAGTGAGGGGGTTTAAACTGAATTAATGGATAGAGTGAGGGGGTATAAACTGAATTAATAGATAGAATGAGGGGGTATAAACTGAATTAATGGATAGAGTGAGGGGGTATAAACTGAATTAATAGATAGAATGAGGGGGTTTAAACTGAATTAATAGATAGAGTGAGGGGGTTTAAACTGAATTAATAGATAGAATGAGGGAGTATAAACTGAATTAATGGATAGAGTGAGGGGGTATAAACTGAATTAATAGATAGAATGAGGGGGTTTAAACTGAATTAATAGATAGAGTGAGGGGGTTTAAACTGAATTAATGGATAGAGTGAGGGAGTATAAACTGAATTAATGGATAGAGTGAGGGGGTTTAAACTGAATTAATGGATAGAGTGAGGGGGTTTAAACTGAATTAATGGATAGAGTGAGGGGGTTTAAACTGAATTAATGGATAGAGTGAGGGGGTTTAAACTGAATTAATGGATAGAGTGAGGGGGTTTAATCTGAATTAATGGATAGAGTGAGGGGGTTTAAACTGAATTAATGGATAGAGTGAGGGGATATAAACTGAATTAATGGATAGAGTGAGGGGGTTTAAACTGAATTAATGGATAGAGTGAGGGGGTTTAAACTGAATTGATGGATAGAGTGAGGGGGTTTAAACTGAATTAATGGATAGAGTGAGGGGGTTTAAACTGAATTAATGGATAGAGTGAGGGGGTTTAAACTGAATTAATGGATAGAGTGAGGGGGTTTAAACTGAATTAAAAGATAGAATGAGGGGGTATAAACTGAATTAATGGATAGAGTGAGGGGGTTTAAACTGAATTAATAGATAGAATGAGGGGGTTTAAACTGAATTAATGGATAGAGTGAGGGGGTTTAAACTGAATTAATGGATAGAGTGAGGGGGTTTAAACTGAATTAATGGATAGAGTGAGGGGGTTTAAACTGAATTAATGGATAGAGTGAGGGGGTTTAAACTGAATTAATAGATAGAATGAGGGGGTATAAACTGAATTAATGGATAGAGTGAGGGGGTTTAAACTGAATTAATAGATAGAATGAGGGGGTATAAACTGAATTAATGGATAGAGTGAGGGGGTTTAAACTGAATTAATGGATAGAGTGAGGGAGTATAAACTGAATTAATGGATAGAGTGAGGGGGTTTAAACTGAATTAATGGATAGAGTGAGGGAGTATAAACTGAATTAATGGATAGAGTGAGGGGGTTTAAACTGAATTAATGGATAGAGTGAGGGGGTTTAAACTGAATTAATAGATAGAATGAGGGGGTATAAACTGATTTAATGGATAGAGTGAGGGGGTTTAAACTGAATTAATGGATAGAGTGAGGGAGTATAAACTGAATTAATGGATAGAGTGAGGGAGTATAAACTGAATTAATGGATAGAGTGAGGGGGTTTAAACTGAATTAATGGATAGAGTGAGGGGGTATAAACTGAATTAATGGATAGAATGAGGGGGTATAAACTGATTTAATGGATAGAGTGAGGGGGTTTAAACTGAATTAATGGATAGAGTGAGGGAGTATAAACTGAATTAATGGATAGAGTGAGGGAGTATAAACTGAATTAATGGATAGAGTGAGGGGGTTTAAACTGAATTAATGGATAGAGTGAGGGGGTATAAACTGAATTAATGGATAGAGTGAGGGGGTTTAAACTGATTTAATGGATAGAGTGAGGGGGTTTAAACTGAATTAATGGATAGAGTGAGGGAGTATAAACTGAATTAATGGATAGAGTGAGGGAGTATAAACTGAATTAATGGATAGAGTGAGGGGGTTTAAACTGAATTAATGGATAGAGTGAGGGGGTTTAAACTGAATTAATAGATAGAATGAGGGGGTATAAACTGATTTAATGGATAGAGTGAGGGGGTTTAAACTGAATTAATGGATAGAGTGAGGGAGTATAAACTGAATTAATGGATAGAGTGAGGGAGTATAAACTGAATTAATGGATAGAGTGAGGGGGTTTAAACTGAATTAATGGATAGAGTGAGGGGGTATAAACTGAATTAATGGATAGAGTGAGGGGGTTTAAACTGATTTAATGGATAGAATGAGGGGGTTTAAACTGATTAATGGATAGAGTGAGGGGGTTTAAACTGAATTAATGGATAGAGTGAGGGGGTTTAAACTGAATTAATGGATAGAGTGAGGGGGTATAAACTGAATTAATGGATTGAGTGAGGGGGTATAAACTGAATTAATGGATAGAGTGAGGGGGTTTAAACTGATTAATGGATAGAGTGAGGGGGTTTAAACTGAATTAATGGATAGAGTGAGGGGGTATAAACTGAATTAATGGATTGAGTGAGGGGGTATAAACTGAATTAATGGATAGAGTGAGGGGGTTTAAACTGATTTAATGGATAGAATGAGGGGGTTTAAACTGAATTAATGGATAGAGTGAGGGGGTTTAAACTGAATTAATGGATAGAGTGAGGAGGTTTAAACTGAATTAATGGATAGAGTGAGGGGGTTTAAACTGAATTAATGGATAGAGTGAGGGGGTATAAACTGAATTAATGGATAGAGTGAGGGGATATAAACTGAATTAATGGATAGAGTGAGGGGATATAAACTGAATTAATGGATAGAGTGAGGGGGTATAAACTGAATTAATGGATAGAGTGAGGGGGTTTAAACTGAATTAATGGATAGAGTGAGGGGGTATAAACTGAATTAATGGATAGAGTGAGGGGGTATAAACTGAATTAATGGATAGAGTGAGGGGGTATAAACTGAATTAATGGATAGAGTGAGGGGGTTTAAACTGAATTAATGGATAGAGTGAGGGGGTTTAAACTGAATTAATGGATAGAGTGAGGGGGTATAAACTGAATTAATGGATTGAGTGAGGGGGTATAAACTGAATTAATGGATAGAGTGAGGGGGTTTAAACTGATTAATGGATAGAGTGAGGGGGTTTAAACTGAATTAATGGATAGAGTGAGGGGGTATAAACTGAATTAATGGATTGAGTGAGGGGGTATAAACTGAATTAATGGATAGAGTGAGGGGGTTTAAACTGAATTAATGGATAGAGTGAGGGGGTATAAACTGAATTAATGGATAGAGTGAGGGGGTTTAAACTGAATTAATGGATAGAGTGAGGAGGTTTAAACTGAATTAATGGATAGAGTGAGGGGGTTTAAACTGAATTAATGGATAGAGTGAGGGGGTATAAACTGAATTAATGGATAGAGTGAGGGGATATAAACTGAATTAATGGATAGAGTGAGGGGATATAAACTGAATTAATGGATAGAGTGAGGGGGTATAAACTGAATTAATGGATAGAGTGAGGGGGTTTAAACTGAATTAATGGATAGAGTGAGGGGGTATAAACTGAATTAATGGATAGAGTGAGGGGGTATAAACTGAATTAATGGATAGAGTGAGGGGGTATAAACTGAATTAATGGATAGAGTGAGGGGGTTTAAACTGAATTAATGGATAGAGTGAGGGGGTTTAAACTGAATTAATGGATAGAGTGAGGGGGTATAAACTGAATTAATGGATAGAGTGAGGGGGTATAAACTGAATTAATGGATAGAGTGAGGGGGTTTAAACTGAATTAATGGATAGAGTGAGGGGGTTTAAACTGAATTAATGGATAGAGTGAGGGGGTATAAACTGAATTAATGGATAGAGTGAGGGGGTTTAAACTGATTTAATGGATAGAATGAGGGGGTTTAAACTGATTAATGGATACAGTGAGGGGATATAAACTGAATTAATGGATAGAGTGAGGGGGTATAAACTGAATTAATGGATAGAGTGAGGGGGTATAAACTGAATTAATAGATAGAGTGAGGGGGTTTAAACTGAATTAATAGATAGAATGAGGGGGTATAAACTGAATTAATGGATAGAGTGAGGGGTATAAAGTGAATTATTGGTTAGAGTGAGGGGGTATAAACTGAATTAATGGATAGAATGAGGGGCTATAAACTGAATTAATGGATAGAGTGAGGGGTATAAAGTGAATTAATGGTTCGAGTGAGGGGGTATAAACTGAATTAATGGATAGAGTGAGGGGGTATAAACTGAATTAATGGATAGAGTGAGGGGGTTTAAACTGAATTAATAGATAGAATGAGGGGGTATAAACTGAATTAATGGATAGAGTGAGGGGGTTTAAACTGAATTAATAGATAGAATGAGGGGGTATAAACTGAATTAATGGATAGAGTGAGGGGTATAAAGTGAATTATTGGTTAGAGTGAGGGGGTATAAACTGAATTAATGGATAGAGTGAGGGGGTATAAACTGAATTAATGGATAGAGTGAGGGGTATAAAGTGAATTAATGGTTAGAGTCAGGGGGTATAAACTGAATTAATGGATAGAGTGAGGGGGTTTAAACTGAATTAATAGATAGAATGAGGGGGTATAAACTGAATTAATGGATAGAGTGAGGGGGTTTAAACTGAATTAATGGATAGAGTGAGGGGGTTTAAACTGAATTAATTGATAGAGTGAGGGGGTTTAAACTGAATTAATAGATAGAATGAGGGGGTATAAACTGAATTAATGGATAGAGTGAGGGGGTTTAAACTGAATTAATAGATAGAATGAGGGGGTATAAACTGAATTAATGGATAGAGTGAGGGGGTTTAAACTGAATTAATGGATAGAGTGAGGGGGTTTAAACTGAATTAATGGATAGAGTGAGGGGGTTTAAACTGAATTAATGGATAGAGTGAGGGGGTTTAAACTGAATTAATGGATAGAGTGAGGGGGTTTAAACTGAATTAATGGATAGAGTGAGGGGGTTTAAACTGAATTAATGGATAGAGTGAGGGGGTTTAAACTGAATTAATAGATAGAATGAGGGGATATAAACTGAATTAATGGATAGAGTGAGGGGGTTTAAACTGAATTAATAGATAGAATGAGGGGGTATAAACTGAATTAATGGATAGAGTGAGGGGGTTTAAACTGAATTAATGGATAGAGTGAGGGGGTTTAAACTGAATTAATGGATAGAGTGAGGGGGTATAAACTGAATTAATGGATAGAGTGAGGGGGTTGAAACTGAATTAATGGATAGAATGAGGGGGTATAAACTGAATTAATGGATAGAGTGAGGGGGTTTAAACTGAATTATTGAATAGAGTGAGGGGGTTTAAACTGAATTAATAGATAGAGTGAGGGGGTTTAAACTGAATTAATAGATAGAATGAGGGGGTATAAACTGAATTAATGGATAGAGTGAGGGGGTTTAAACTGAATTAATAGATAGAGTGAGGGGGTTTAAACTGAATTAATAGATAGAATGAGGGGGTATAAACTGAATTAATGGATAGAGTGAGGGGGTTTAAACTGAATTATTGAATAGAGTGAGGGGGTTTAAACTGAATTAATGGATAGAGTGAGGGGGTTTAAACTGAATTAATGGATCGAGTGAGGGGGTTTAAACTGAATTAATGGATAGAGTGAGGGGGTTTAAACTGAATTAATGGATTGAGTGAGGGGGTATAAACAGAATTAATGGATAGAATGAGGGGGTTTAAACTGAATTATTGAATAGAGTGAGGGGGTTTAAACTGAATTAATGGATAGAGTGAGGGGGTTTAAACTGAATTAATGGATAGAGTGATGGGGTTTAAACTGAATTAATGGATAGAGTGAGGGGGTTTAAACTGAATTAATGGATTGAGTGAGGGGGTATAAACTGAATTAATGGATAGAGTGAGGGGGTTTAAACTGAATTAATGGATAGAGTGAGGGGGTTTAAACTGAATTAATGGATAGAGTGAGGGGGTTTAAACTGAATTAATGGATTGAGTGAGGGGGTATAAACTGAATTAATGGATTGAGTGAGGGGGTTTAAACTGAATTAATGGATAGAGTGAGGGGGTTTAAACTGAATTAATGGATTGAGTGAGGGGGTATAAACTGAATTAATGGATAGAGTGAGGGGGTTTAAACTGAATTAATGGATAGAGTGAGGGGGTTTAAACTGAATTAATGGATAGAGTGAGGGGGTTTAAACTGAATTAATGGATTGAGTGAGGGGGTATAAACTGAATTAATGGATAGAGTGAGGGGGTTTAAACTGAATTAATGGATAGAGTGAGGGGGTTTAAACTGAATTAATGGATAGAGTGAGGGGGTTTAAACTGAATTAATGGATTGAGTGAGGGGGTATAAACTGAATTAATGCATTGAGTGAGGGGGTATAAACTGAATTAATGGATAGAGTGAGGGGGTTTAACCTGAATTAATGGATAGAGTGAGGGGGTATAAACTGAATTAATGGATTGAGTGAGGGGGTATAAACTGAATTAATGGATTGAGTGAGGGGGTATAAACTGAATTAATGGATAGAGTGAGGGGGTTTAAACTGAATTAATGGATAGAGTGAGGGGGTTTAAACTGAATTAATGGATAGAGTGAGGGGGTATAAACTGAATTAATGGATAGAGTGAGGGGGTTTAAACTGAATTAATGGATAGAGTGAGGGGGTTTAAACTGAATTAATGGATAGAGTGAGGGGGTATAAACTGAATTAATGGATAGAGTGAGGGGGTTTAAACTGAATTAATGGATAGAGTGAGGGGGTATAAACTGAATTATTGGATAGAGTGAGGGGGTATAAACTGAATTAATGGATAGAGTGAGGGGGTATAAATGGAATTAATGGATAGAGTGAGGGGGTATAAACTGAATTAATGGATAGAGTGAGGGGGTTTATACTGAATTAATGGATAGAGTGAGGGGGTATAAACTGAATAATGGATAGAGTGAGGGGGTATAAACTGAATTAATGGATAGAGTGAGGGGGTTTAAACTGAATTAATGGATAGAGTGAGGGGGTGTAAACTGAATTAATGGATAGAGTGAGGGGGTTTAAACTGAATTAATGGATAGAGTGAGGGGGTATAAACTGAATTAATGGATAGAGTGAGGGGGTTTAAACTGAATTAATGGATAGAGTGAGGGGGTATAAACTGA
Source organism: Heterodontus francisci (assembly GCF_036365525.1). Classification (NCBI taxonomy): domain Eukaryota; kingdom Metazoa; phylum Chordata; class Chondrichthyes; order Heterodontiformes; family Heterodontidae; genus Heterodontus; species Heterodontus francisci. Next base: position 16,584,204 of record NC_090386.1, on the reverse strand, counting down.
ACTAATGGATAGAGTGAGGGGGTTTAAACTGAATTAATGGATAGAGTGAGGGGGTATAAACTGAATTAATGGATAGAGTGAGGGGGTTTAAACTGAATTAATGGATAGAGTGAGGGGGTATAAACTGAATTAATGGATAGAGTGAGGGGGTTTAAACTGATTAATGGATAGAGTGAGGGGGTTTAAACTGAATTAATGGATGGAGTGAGGGGGTATAAACTGAATTAATGGATAGAGTGAGGGGGTTTAAACTGAATTAATGGATTGAGTGAGGGGGGAGAAACTGAATTAATGGATAGAGTGAGGGGGTATAAACTGAATTAATGGATAGAGTGAGGGGGTATAAACTGAATTAATGGATAGAGTGAGGGGGTTTAAACTGAATTAATGGATAGAGTGAGGGGGTATAAACTGAATTAATGGATAGAGTGAGGGGGTATAAACTGAATTAATGGATAGAGTGAGGGGGTTTAAACTGAATTAATGGATAGAGTGAGGGGGTATAAACTGAATTAATGGATAGAGTGAGGGGGTTTAAACTGAATTAATGGATTGAGTGAGGGGGAATAAACTGAATTAATGGATAGAGTGAGGGGGTTTAAACTGAATTAATGGATAGAGTGAGGGGGTATAAACTGAATTAATGGATAGAGTGAGGGGGTTTAAACTGAATTAATGGATAGAGTGAGGGGGTTTAAACTGAATTAATGGATAGAGTGAGGGGGTTTAAACTGAATTAATGGATAGAGTGAGGGGGTATAAACTGAATTAATGGATAGAGTGAGGGGATATAAACTGAATTAATGGATAGAGTGAGGGGATATAAACTGAATTAATGGATAGAGTGAGGGGGTATAAACTGAATTAATGGATAGAGTGAGGGGATTTAAACTGAATTAATGGATAGAGTGAGGGGGTATAAACTGAATTAATGGATAGAGTGAGGGGGTATAAACTGAATTAATGGATAGAGTGAGGGGGTATAAACTGAATTAATGGATAGAGTGAGGGGGTTTAAACTGAATTAATGGATAGAGTGAGGGGGTTTAAACTGAATTAATGGATAGAGTGAGGGGGTATAAACTGAATTAATGGATAGAGTGAGGGGGTATAAACTGAATTAATGGATAGAGTGAGGGGGTTTAAACTGAATTAATGGATAGAGTGAGGGGGTTTAAACTGAATTAATGGATAGAGTGAGGGGGTATAAACTGAATTAATGGATAGAGTGAGGGGGTTTAAACTGATTTAATGGATAGAATGAGGGGGTTTAAACTGATTAATGGATACAGTGAGGGGATATAAACTGAATTAATGGATAGAGTGAGGGGGTATAAACTGAATTAATGGATAGAGTGAGGGGGTATAAACTGAATTAATAGATAGAGTGAGGGGGTTTAAACTGAATTAATAGATAGAATGAGGGGGTATAAACTGAATTAATGGATAGAGTGAGGGGTATAAAGTGAATTATTGGTTAGAGTGAGGGGGTATAAACTGAATTAATGGATAGAATGAGGGGCTATAAACTGAATTAATGGATAGAGTGAGGGGTATAAAGTGAATTAATGGTTCGAGTGAGGGGGTATAAACTGAATTAATGGATAGAGTGAGGGGGTATAAACTGAATTAATGGATAGAGTGAGGGGGTATAAACTGAATTAATGGATTGAGTGAGGGGGTATAAACTGAATTAATGGATAGAGTGAGGGGGTTTAAACTGATTAATGGATATAGTGAGGGGGTTTAAACTGAATTAATGGATAGAGTGAGGGGGTATAAACTGAATTAATGGATTGAGTGAGGGGGTATAAACTGAATTAATGGATAGAGTGAGGGGGTTTAAACTGAATTAATGGATAGAGTGAGGGGGTATAAACTGAATTAATGGATAGAGTGAGGGGGTTTAAACTGAATTAATGGATAGAGTGAGGGGGTTTAAACTGAATTAATGGATAGAGTGAGGGGGTTTAAACTGAATTAATGGATAGAGTGAGGGGGTATAAACTGAATTAATGGACAGAGTGAGGGGATATAAACTGAATTAATAGATAGAGTGAGGGGATATAAACTGAATTAATGGATAGAGTGAGGGGGTATAAACTGAATTAATGGATAGAGTGAGGGGGTTTAAACTGAATTAATGGATAGAGTGAGGGGGTTTAAACTGAATTAATGGATAGAGTGAGGGGGTTTAAACTGAATTAATGGATAGAGTGAGGGGGTATAAACTGAATTAATGGATAGAGTGAGGGGGTATAAACTGAATTAATGGATAGAGTGAGGGGGTTTAAACTGAATTAATGGATAGAGTGAGGGGGTTTAAACTGAATTAATGGATAGAGTGAGGGGGTATAAACTGAATTAATGGATAGAGTGAGGGGGTTTAAACTGATTTAATGGATAGAATGAGGGGGTTTAAACTGATTAATGGATACAGTGAGGGGATATAAACTGAATTAATGGATAGAGTGAGGGGGTATAAACTGAATTAATGGATAGAGTGAGGGGGTATAAACTGAATTAATGGATAGAGTGAGGGGATATAAACTGAATTAATGGATAGAGTGAGGGGGTATAAACTGAATTAATGGATAGAGTGAGGGGGTTTAAACTGAATTAATGGATAGAGTGAGGGGGTTTAAACTGAATTAATGGATAGAGTGAGGGGGTATAAACTGAATTAATGGATAGTGTGAGGGGGTTTAAACTGATTTAATGGATAGAATGAGGGTGTTTAAACTGATTAATGGATAGAGTGAGGGGGTATAAACTGAATTAATGGATAGAGTGAGGGGGTTTAAACTGAATTAATGGATAGAGTGAGGGGGTATAAACTGAATTAATGGATAGAGTGAGGGGGTTTAAACTGAATTAATGGATAGAGTGAGGGGGTATAAACTGAATTAATGGATAGAGTGAGGGGGTATAAACTGAATTAATGGATAGAGTGAGGGGGTTTAAACTGAATTAATGGATAGAGTGAGGGGGTTTAAACTGAATTAATAGATAGAGTGAGGAGTATAAACTGAATTAATGGATAGAGTGAGGGGGTTTAAACTGAATTAATGGATAGAGTGAGGAGTATAAACTGAATTAATGGATAGAGTGAGGGGGTATAAACTGAATTAATGGATAGAGTGAGGGGGTTTAAACTGAATTAATGGATAGAGTGAGGGGGTATAAACTGAATTAATGGATAGAGTGAGGGGATATAAACTGAATTAATGGATAGAGTGAGGGGGATAAACGGAATTAATGGATAGAGTGAGGGGGATAAACGGAATTAATGGATAGAGTGAGGGGGTTTAAACTGAATTAATGGATAGAGTGAGGGGGTATAAACTGAATTAATGGATAGAGTGAGGGGGTTTAAACTGAATTAATGGATAGAGTGAGGGGGTTTAAACTGAATTAATGGATAGAGTGAGGGGGTTTAAACTGAATTAATGGATAGAGTGAGGGGGTTTAAACTGAATTAATGGATAGAGTGAGGGGGTTTAAACTGAAGTAATGGATAGAGTGAGGGGGTTTAAACTGAATTAATGGATAGAGTGAGGGGATATAAACTGAATTAATGGATAGAGTGAGGGGGTTTAAACTGAATTAATGGATAGAGTGAGGGGGTATAAACTGAATTAATGGATAGAGTGAGGGGGTTTAAACTGAATTAATGGATAGAGTGAGGGGGTTTAAACTGAATTAATGGATAGAGTGAGGGGGTATAAACTGAATTAATGGATAGAGTGAGGGGGTTTAAACTGAATTAATGGATAGAGTGAGGGGGTATAAAGTGAATTAATGGATAGAGTGAGGGGGTATAAACTGAATTAATGGATAGAGTGAGGGGGTATAAACTGAATTAATGGATAGAGTGAGGGGGTTTAAACTGAATTAATGGATAGAGTGAGGGGTTTAAACTGAATTAATGGGTAGAGTGAGGGGGTTTAAACTGAATTAATGGATAGAGTGAGGGGGTATAAACTGAATTAATGGATAGAGTGAGGGGGTATAAACTGAATTAATGGATAGAGTGAGGGGGTATAAACTGAATTAATGGATAGAGTGAGGGGGTATAAACTGAATTAATGGATTGAGTGAGGAGGTATAAACTGAATTAATGGATAGAGTGAGGGGGTTTAACTGAATTAATGGATAGAGTGAGGGGGTTTAAACTGAATTAATGGATAGAGTGAGGGGGTATAAACTGAATTAATGGATAGAGTGAGGGGGTATAAACTGAATTAATGGATTGAGTGAGGGGATATAAACTGAATTAATGGATAGAGTGAGGGGGTATAAAATGAATTAATGGATAGAGTGAGGGGATATAAACTGAATTAATGGATAGAGTGAGGGGATATAAACTGAATTAATGGATAGAGTGAGGGGGTATAAACTGAATTAATGGATAGAGTGAGGGGGTTTAAACTGAATTAATGGATAGAGTGAGGGGGTATAAACTGAATTAATGGATAGAGTGAGGGGGTATAAACTGAATTAATGGATAGAGTGAGGGGGTATAAACTGAATTAATGGATAGAGTGAGGGGGTTTAAACTGAATTAATGGATAGAGTGAGGGGGTTTAAACTGAATTAATGGATAGAGTGAGGGGTATAAACTGAATTAATGGATAGAGTGAGGGGGTTTAAACTGAATTAATGGATAGAGTGAGGGGTATAAACTGAATTAATGGATAGAGTGAGGGGGTATAAACTGAATTAATGGATAGAGTGAGGGGGTTTAAACTGAATTAATGGATAGAGTGAGGGGGTATAAACTGAATTAATGGATAGAGTGAGGGGGTTTAAACTGAATTAATGGATAGAGTGAGGGGGTTTAAACTGAATTAATGGATAGTGTGAGGGGGTTTAAACTGAATTAATGGATAGAGTGAGGGGGTATAAACTGAATTAATGGACAGAGTGAGGGGATATAAACTGAATTAATGGATAGAGTGAGGGGATATAAACTGAATTAATGGATAGAGTGAGGGGGTATAAACTGAATTAATGGATAGAGTGAGGGGGTTTAAACTGAATTAATGGATAGAGTGAGGGGGTTAAAACTGAATTAATGGATAGAGTGAGGGGGTTTAAACTGAATTAATGGATAGAGTGAGGGGGTATAAACTGAATTAATGGATAGAGTGAGGGGGTATAACTGAATTAATGGATAGAGTGAGGGGTTTAAACTGAATTAATGGATAGAGTGAGGGGGTTTAAACTGAATTAATGGATAGAGTGAGGGGGTATAAACTGAATTAATGGATAGAGTGAGGGGGTTTAAACTGATTTAATGGATAGAATGAGGGGGTTTAAACTGATTAATGGATACAGTGAGGGGATATAAACTGAATTAATGGATAGAGTGAGGGGGTATAAACTGAATTAATGGATAGAGTGAGGGGGTATAAACTGAATTAATGGATAGAGTGAGGGGATATAAACTGAATTAATGGATAGAGTGAGGGGGTATAAACTGAATTAATGGATAGAGTGAGGGGGTTTAAACTGAATTAATGGATAGAGTGAGGGGGTTTAAACTGAATTAATGGATAGAGTGAGGGGGTATAAACTGAATTAATGGATAGTGTGAGGGGGTTTAAACTGATTTAATGGATAGAATGAGGGTGTTTAAACTGATTAATGGATAGAGTGAGGGGGTATAAACTGAATTAATGGATAGAGTGAGGGGGTTTAAACTGAATTAATGGATAGAGTGAGGGGGTATAAACTGAATTAATGGATAGAGTGAGGGGGTTTAAACTGAATTAATGGATAGAGTGAGGGGGTATAAACTGAATTAATGGATAGAGTGAGGGGGTATAAACTGAATTAATGGATAGAGTGAGGGGGTTTAAACTGAATTAATGGATAGAGTGAGGGGGTTTAAACTGAATTAATAGATAGAGTGAGGAGTATAAACTGAATTAATGGATAGAGTGAGGGGGTTTAAACTGAATTAATGGATAGAGTGAGGAGTATAAACTGAATTAATGGATAGAGTGAGGGGGTATAAACTGAATTAATGGATAGAGTGAGGGGGTTTAAACTGAATTAATGGATAGAGTGAGGGGGTATAAACTGAATTAATGGATAGAGTGAGGGGATATAAACTGAATTAATGGATAGAGTGAGGGGGATAAACGGAATTAATGGATAGAGTGAGGGGGATAAACGGAATTAATGGATATAGTGAGGGGGTTTAAACTGAATTAATGGATAGAGTGAGGGGGTATAAACTGAATTAATGGATAGAGTGAGGGGGTTTAAACTGAATTAATGGATAGAGTGAGGGGATATAAACTGAATTAATGGATAGAGTGAGGGGGTTTAAACTGAATTAATGGATAGAGTGAGGGGGTTTAAACTGAATTAATGGATAGAGTGAGGGGGTATAAACTGAATTAATGGATAGAGTGAGGGGGTTTAAACTGAATTAATGGATAGAGTGAGGGGGTATAAAGTGAATTAATGGATAGAGTGAGGGGGTATAAACTGAATTAATGGATAGAGTGAGGGGGTATAAACTGAATTAATGGATAGAGTGAGGGGGTTTAAACTGAATTAATGGATAGAGTGAGGGGGTTTAAACTGAATTAATGGATAGAGTGAGGGGGTTTAAACTGAATTAATGGATAGAGTGAGGGGGTATAAACTGAATTAATGGATAGAGTGAGGGGGTATAAACTGAATTAATGGATAGAGTGAGGGGGTATAAACTGAATTAATGGATAGAGTGAGGGGGTATAAACTGAATTAATGGATTGAGTGAGGGGATATAAACTGAATTAATGGATAGAGTGAGGGGGTATAAAATGAATTAATGGATAGAGTGAGGGGATATAAACTGAATTAATGGATAGAGTGAGGGGATATAAACTGAATTAATGGATAGAGTGAGGGGGTATAAACTGAATTAATGGATAGAGTGAGGGGGTTTAAACTGAATTAATGGATAGAGTGAGGGGGTATAAACTGAATTAATGGATAGAGTGAGGGGGTATAAACTGAATTAATGGATAGAGTGAGGGGGTATAAACTGAATTAATGGATAGAGTGAGGGGGTTTAAACTGAATTAATGGATAGAGTGAGGGGGTTTAAACTGAATTAATGGATAGAGTGAGGGGGTATAAACTGAATTAATGGATAGAGTGAGGGGGTTTAAACTGAATTAATGGATAGAGTGAGGGGGTTTAAACTGAATTAATGGATAGAGTGAGGGGGTATAAACTGAATTAATGGATAGAGTGAGGGGGTTTATCTGATTTAATGGATAGAATGAGGGTGTTTAAACTGATTAATGGATAGAGTGAGGGGGTATAAACTGAATTAATGGATAGAGTGAGGGGGTTTAAACTGAATTAATGGATAGAGTGAGGGGGTATAAACTGAATTAATGGATAGAGTGAGGGGGTTTAAACTGAATTAATGGATAGAGTGAGGGGGTATAAACTGAATTAATGGATAGAGTGAGGGGGTATAAACTGAATTAATGGATAGAGTGAGGGGGTTTAAACTGAATTAATGGATAGAGTGAGGGGGTTTAAACTGAATTAATAGATAGAGTGAGGAGTATAAACTGAATTAATGGATAGAGTGAGGGGGTTTAAACTGAATTAATGGATAGAGTGAGGAGTATAAACTGAATTAATGGATAGAGTGAGGGGGTATAAACTGAATTAATGGATAGAGTGAGGGGATATAAACTGAATTAATGGATAGAGTGAGGAGTATAAACTGAATTAATGGATAGAGTGAGGGGGTATAAACTGAATTAATGGATAGAGTGAGGGGGTATAAACTGAATTAATAGATAGAGTGAGGAGTATAAACTGAATTAATGGATAGAGTGAGGGGGTTTAAACTGAATTAATAGATAGAGTGAGGAGTATAAACTGAATTAATGGATAGAGTGAGGGCGTATAAACTGAATTAATGGATAGAGTGAGGGGATATAAATTGAATTAATGGATAGAGTGAGGGGGTATAAACTGAATTAATGGATAGAGTGAGGGGGTTTTAAACTGAATTAATGGATAGAGTGAGGGGGTTTAAACTGAATTAATGGATAGAGTGAAGGGGTATAAACTGAATTAATGGATAGAGTGAGGGGGTTTAAACTGAATTAATGGATAGAGTGAGGGGGTATAAACTGAATTAATGGATAGAGTGAGGGGGTATAAACGGAATTAATGGATAGAGTGAGGGGGTATAAACTGAATTAATGGATAGAGTGAGGGGGTTTAAACTGAATTAATGGATAGAGTGAGGGGGTTTAAACTGAATTAATAGATAGAGTGAGGAGTATAAACTGAATTAATGGATAGAGTGAGGGGGTTTAAACTGAATTAATGGATAGAGTGAGGGGGTATAAACTGAATTAATGGATAGAGTGAGGGGGATAAACGGAATTAATGGATAGAGTGAGGGGGTATAAACTGAATTAATGGATAGAGTGAGGGGGTTTAAACTGAATTAATGGATAGAGTGAGGGGGTATAAATTGAATTAATGGATAGAGTGAGGGGGTTTAAACTGAATTAATGGATAGAGTGAGGGGGTATAAACTGAATTAATGGATAGAGTGAGGGGGTTTAAACTGAATTAATGGATAGAGTGAGGGGGTATAAACTGAATTAATGGATAGAGTGAGGGGGTTTAAACTGAATTAATGGATAGAGTGAGGGGGTTTAAACTGAATTAATGGATAGAGTGAGGGGGTATAAACTGAATTAATGGATAGAGTGAGGGGATATAAACTGAATTAATGGATAGAGTGAGGGGGATAAACGGAATTAATGGATAGAGTGAGGGGGTTTAAACTGAATTAATGGATAGAGTGAGGGGGATAAACGGAATTAATGGATAGAGTGAGGGGGTTTAAACTGAATTAATGGATAGAGTGAGGGGGTATAAACTGAATTAATGGATAGAGTGAGGGGGTTTAAACTGAATTAATGGATAGAGTGAGGGGATATAAACTGAATTAATGGATAGAGTGAGGGGGTTTAAACTGAATTAATGGATAGAGTGAGGGGGTTTAAACTGAATTAATGGATAGAGTGAGGGGGTATAAACTGAATTAATGGATAGAGTGAGGGGGTTTAAACTGAATTAATGGATAGAGTGAGGGGGTATAAACTGAATTAATGGATAGAGTGAGGGGGTATAACCTGAATTAATGGATAGAGTGAGGGGGTATAAACTGAATTAATGGATAGAGTGAGGGGGTTTAAACTGAATTAATGGATAGAGTGAGGGGGTATAAACTGAATTAATGGATAGAGTGAGGGGGTTTAAACTGAATTAATGGATAGAGTGAGGGGATATAAACTGAATTAATGGATAGAGTGAGGGGGTTTAAACTGAATTAATGGATAGAGTGAGGGGGTTTAAACTGAATTAATGGATAGAGTGAGGGGGTATAAACTGAATTAATGGATAGAGTGAGGGGGTTTAAACTGAATTAATGGATAGAGTGAGGGGGTATAAAGTGAATTAATGGATAGAGTGAGGGGGTATAAACTGAATTAATGGATAGAGTGAGGGGGTATAAACTGAATTAATGGATAGAGTGAGGGGGTTTAAACTGAATTAATGGATAGAGTGAGGGGGTTTAAACTGAATTAATGGATAGAGTGAGGGGGTTTAAACTGAATTAATGGATAGAGTGAGGGGGTATAAACTGAATTAATGGATAGAGTGAGGGGGTATAAACTGAATTAATGGATAGAGTGAGGGGGTATAAACTGAATTAATGGATAGAGTGAGGGGGTATAAACTGAATTAATGGATTGAGTGAGGGGGTATAAACTGAATTAATGGATAGAGTGAGGGGGTTTAAACTGAATTAATGGATAGAGTGAGGGGGTTTAAACTGAATTAATGGATAGAGTGAGGGGGTATAAACTGAATTAATGGATAGAGTGAGGGGGTATAAACTGAATTAATGGATTGAGTGAGGGGATATAAACTGAATTAATGGATAGAGTGAGGGGGTATAAAATGAATTAATGGATAGAGTGAGGGGATATAAACTGAATTAATGGATAGAGTGAGGGGATATAAACTGAATTAATGGATAGAGTGAGGGGGTATAAACTGAATTAATGGATAGAGTGAGGGGGTTTAAACTGAATTAATGGATAGAGTGAGGGGGTATAAACTGAATTAATGGATAGAGTGAGGGGGTATAAACTGAATTAATGGATAGAGTGAGGGGGTATAAACTGAATTAATGGATAGAGTGAGGGGGTTTAAACTGAATTAATGGATAGAGTGAGGGGGTTTAAACTGAATTAATGGATAGAGTGAGGGGGTATAAACTGAATTAATGGATAGAGTGAGGGGGTTTAAACTGAATTAATGGATAGAGTGAGGGGGTATAAACTGAATTAATGGATAGAGTGAGGGGGTATAAACTGAATTAATGGATAGAGTGAGGGGGTTTAAACTGAATTAATGGATAGAGTGAGGGGGTATAAACTGAATTAATGGATAGAGTGAGGGGGTTTAAACTGAATTAATGGATAGAGTGAGGGGGTTTAAACTGAATTAATGGATAGAGTGAGGGGGTTTAAACTGAATTAATGGATAGAGTGAGGGGGTATAAACTGAATTAATGGACAGAGTGAGGGGATATAAACTGAATTAATAGATAGAGTGAGGGGATATAAACTGAATTAATGGATAGAGTGAGGGGGTATAAACTGAATTAATGGATAGAGTGAGGGGGTTTAAACTGAATTAATGGATAGAGTGAGGGGGTTTAAACTGAATTAATGGATAGAGTGAGGGGGTTTAAACTGAATTAATGGATAGAGTGAGGGGGTATAAACTGAATTAATGGATAGAGTGAGGGGGTATAAACTGAATTAATGGATAGAGTGAGGGGATATAAACTGAATTAATGGATAGAGTGAGGAGTATAAACTGAATTAATGGATAGAGTGAGGGGGTATAAACTGAATTAATGGATAGAGTGAGGGGGTATAAACTGAATTAATAGATAGAGTGAGGAGTATAAACTGAATTAATGGATAGAGTGAGGGGGTTTAAACTGAATTAATAGATAGAGTGAGGAGTATAAACTGAATTAATGGATAGAGTGAGGGCGTATAAACTGAATTAATGGATAGAGTGAGGGGATATAAACTGAATTAATGGATAGAGTGAGGGGGTATAAACTGAATTAATGGATAGAGTGAGGGGGTTTAAACTGAATTAATGGATAGAGTGAGGGGGTTTAAACTGAATTAATGGATAGAGTGAAGGGGTATAAACTGAATTAATGGATAGAGTGAGGGGGTTTAAACTGAATTAATGGATAGAGTGAGGGGGTATAAACTGAATTAATGGATAGAGTGAGGGGGTATAAACGGAATTAATGGATAGAGTGAGGGGGTATAAACTGAATTAATGGATAGAGTGAGGGGGTTTAAACTGAATTAATGGATAGAGTGAGGGGGTTTAAACTGAATTAATAGATAGAGTGAGGAGTATAAACTGAATTAATGGATAGAGTGAGGGGGTTTAAACTGAATTAATGGATAGAGTGAGGGGGTATAAACTGAATTAATGGATAGAGTGAGGGGGATAAACGGAATTAATGGATAGAGTGAGGGGGTATAAACTGAATTAATGGATAGAGTGAGGGGGTTTAAACTGAATTAATGGATAGAGTGAGGGGGTATAAATTGAATTAATGGATAGAGTGAGGGGGTTTAAACTGAATTAATGGATAGAGTGAGGGGGTATAAACTGAATTAATGGATAGAGTGAGGGGGTTTAAACTGAATTAATGGATAGAGTGAGGGGGTATAAACTGAATTAATGGATAGAGTGAGGGGGTTTAAACTGAATTAATGGATAGAGTGAGGGGGTTTAAACTGAATTAATGGATAGAGTGAGGGGGTATAAACTGAATTAATGGATAGAGTGAGGGGATATAAACTGAATTAATGGATAGAGTGAGGGGGATAAACGGAATTAATGGATAGAGTGAGGGGGTTTAAACTGAATTAATGGATAGAGTGAGGGGGATAAACGGAATTAATGGATAGAGTGAGGGGGTTTAAACTGAATTAATGGATAGAGTGAGGGGGTATAAACTGAATTAATGGATAGAGTGAGGGGGTTTAAACTGAATTAATGGATAGAGTGAGGGGATATAAACTGAATTAATGGATAGAGTGAGGGGGTTTAAACTGAATTAATGGATAGAGTGAGGGGGTTTAAACTGAATTAATGGATAGAGTGAGGGGGTATAAACTGAATTAATGGATAGAGTGAGGGGGTTTAAACTGAATTAATGGATAGAGTGAGGGGGTATAAACTGAATTAATGGATAGAGTGAGGGGGTATAACCTGAATTAATGGATAGAGTGAGGGAGTATAAACTGAATTAATGGATAGAGTGAGGGGGTTTAAACTGAATTAATGGATAGAGTGAGGGGGTATAAACTGAATTAATGGATAGAGTGAGGGGGTTTAAACTGAATTAATGGATAGAGTGAGGGGATATAAACTGAATTAATGGATAGAGTGAGGGGGTTTAAACTGAATTAATGGATAGAGTGAGGGGGTTTAAACTGAATTAATGGATAGAGTGAGGGGGTATAAACTGAATTAATGGATAGAGTGAGGGGGTTTAAACTGAATTAATGGATAGAGTGAGGGGGTATAAAGTGAATTAATGGATAGAGTGAGGGGGTATAAACTGAATTAATGGATAGAGTGAGGGGGTATAAACTGAATTAATGGATAGAGTGAGGGGGTTTAAACTGAATTAATGGATAGAGTGAGGGGGTTTAAACTGAATTAATGGATAGAGTGAGGGGGTATAAACTGAATTAATGGATAGAGTGAGGGGGTTTAAACTGAATTAATGGATAGAGTGAGGGGATATAAACTGAATTAATGGATAGAGTGAGGGGGTTTAAACTGAATTAATGGATAGAGTGAGGGGGTTTAAACTGAATTAATGGATAGAGTGAGGGGGTATAAACTGAATTAATGGATAGAGTGAGGGGGTTTAAACTGAATTAATGGATAGAGTGAGGGGGTATAAAGTGAATTAATGGATAGAGTGAGGGGGTATAAACTGAATTAATGGATAGAGTGAGGGGGTATAAACTGAATTAATGGATAGAGTGAGGGGGTTTAAACTGAATTAATGGATAGAGTGAGGGGGTTTAAACTGAATTAATGGATAGAGTGAGGGGGTTTAAACTGAATTAATGGATAGAGTGAGGGGGTATAAACTGAATTAATGGATAGAGTGAGGGGGTATAAACTGAATTAATGGATAGAGTGAGGGGGTATAAACTGAATTAATGGATAGAGTGAGGGGGTATAAACTGAATTAATGGATTGAGTGAGGGGGTATAAACTGAATTAATGGATAGAGTGAGGGGGTTTAAACTGAATTAATGGATAGAGTGAGGGGGTTTAAACTGAATTAATGGATAGAGTGAGGGGGTATAAACTGAATTAATGGATAGAGTGAGGGGGTATAAACTGAATTAATGGATTGAGTGAGGGGATATAAACTGAATTAATGGATAGAGTGAGGGGGTATAAAATGAATTAATGGATAGAGTGAGGGGATATAAACTGAATTAATGGATAGAGTGAGGGGATATAAACTGAATTAATGGATAGAGTGAGGGGGTATAAACTGAATTAATGGATAGAGTGAGGGGGTTTAAACTGAATTAATGGATAGAGTGAGGGGGTATAAACTGAATTAATGGATAGAGTGAGGGGGTATAAACTGAATTAATGGATAGAGTGAGGGGGTATAAACTGAATTAATGGATAGAGTGAGGGGGTTTAAACTGAATTAATGGATAGAGTGAGGGGGTTTAAACTGAATTAATGGATAGAGTGAGGGGGTATAAACTGAATTAATGGATAGAGTGAGGGGGTTTAAACTGAATTAATGGATAGAGTGAGGGGGTATAAACTGAATTAATGGATAGAGTGAGGGGGTATAAACTGAATTAATGGATAGAGTGAGGGGGTTTAAACTGAATTAATGGATAGAGTGAGGGGGTATAAACTGAATTAATGGATAGAGTGAGGGGGTTTAAACTGAATTAATGGATAGAGTGAGGGGGTTTAAACTGAATTAATGGATAGAGTGAGGGGGTTTAAACTGAATTAATGGATAGAGTGAGGGGGTATAAACTGAATTAATGGACAGAGTGAGGGGATATAAACTGAATTAATAGATAGAGTGAGGGGATATAAACTGAATTAATGGATAGAGTGAGGGGGTATAAACTGAATTAATGGATAGAGTGAGGGGGTTTAAACTGAATTAATGGATAGAGTGAGGGGGTTTAAACTGAATTAATGGATAGAGTGAGGGGGTTTAAACTGAATTAATGGATAGAGTGAGGGGGTATAAACTGAATTAATGGATAGAGTGAGGGGGTATAAACTGAATTAATGGATAGAGTGAGGGGGTTTAAACTGAATTAATGGATAGAGTGAGGGGGTTTAAACTGAATTAATGGATAGAGTGAGGGGGTATAAACTGAATTAATGGATAGAGTGAGGGGGTTTAAACTGATTTAATGGATAGAATGAGGGGGTTTAAACTGATTAATGGATACAGTGAGGGGATATAAACTGAATTAATGGATAGAGTGAGGGGGTATAAACTGAATTAATGGATAGAGTGAGGGGGTATAAACTGAATTAATGGATAGAGTGAGGGGATATAAACTGAATTAATGGATAGAGTGAGGGGGTATAAACTGAATTAATGGATAGAGTGAGGGGGTTTAAACTGAATTAATGGATAGAGTGAGGGGGTTTAAACTGAATTAATGGATAGAGTGAGGGGGTATAAACTGAATTAATGGATAGTGTGAGGGGGTTTAAACTGATTTAATGGATAGAATGAGGGTGTTTAAACTGATTAATGGATAGAGTGAGGGGGTATAAACTGAATTAATGGATAGAGTGAGGGGGTTTAAACTGAATTAATGGATAGAGTGAGGGGGTATAAACTGAATTAATGGATAGAGTGAGGGGGTTTAAACTGAATTAATGGATAGAGTGAGGGGGTATAAACTGAATTAATGGATAGAGTGAGGGGGTATAAACTGAATTAATGGATAGAGTGAGGGGGTTTAAACTGAATTAATGGATAGAGTGAGGGGGTTTAAACTGAATTAATAGATAGAGTGAGGAGTATAAACTGAATTAATGGATAGAGTGAGGGGGTTTAAACTGAATTAATGGATAGAGTGAGGAGTATAAACTGAATTAATGGATAGAGTGAGGGGGTATAAACTGAATTAATGGATAGAGTGAGGGGGTTTAAACTGAATTAATGGATAGAGTGAGGGGGTATAAACTGAATTAATGGATAGAGTGAGGGGATATAAACTGAATTAATGGATAGAGTGAGGGGGATAAACGGAATTAATGGATAGAGTGAGGGGGATAAACGGAATTAATGGATAGAGTGAGGGGGTTTAAACTGAATTAATGGATAGAGTGAGGGGGTATAAACTGAATTAATGGATAGAGTGAGGGGGTTTAAACTGAATTAATGGACAGAGTGAGGGGATATAAACTGAATTAATGGATAGAGTGAGGGGGTTTAAACTGAATTAATGGATAGAGTGAGGGGGTTTAAACTGAATTAATGGATAGAGTGAGGGGGTATAAACTGAATTAATGGATAGAGTGAGGGGGTTTAAACTGAATTAATGGATAGAGTGAGGGGGTATAAAGTGAATTAATGGATAGAGTGAGGGGGTATAAACTGAATTAATGGATAGAGTGAGGGGGTATAAACTGAATTAATGGATAGAGTGAGGGGGTTTAAACTGAATTAATGGATAGAGTGAGGGGGTTTAAACTGAATTAATGGATAGAGTGAGGGGGTTTAAACTGAATTAATGGATAGAGTGAGGGGGTATAAACTGAATTAATGGATAGAGTGAGGGGGTATAAACTGAATTAATGGATAGAGTGAGGGGGTATAAACTGAATTAATGGATAGAGTGAGGGGGTATAAACTGAATTAATGGATTGAGTGAGGGGGTATAAACTGAATTAATGGATAGAGTGAGGGGGTTTAAACTGAATTAATGGATAGAGTGAGGGGGTTTAAACTGAATTAATGGATAGAGTGAGGGGGTATAAACTGAATTAATGGATAGAGTGAGGGGGTATAAACTGAATTAATGGATTGAGTGAGGGGATATAAACTGAATTAATGGATAGAGTGAGGGGGTATAAAATGAATTAATGGATAGAGTGAGGGGATATAAACTGAATTAATGGATAGAGTGAGGGGATATAAACTGAATTAATGGATAGAGTGAGGGGGTATAAACTGAATTAATGGATAGAGTGAGGGGGTTTAAACTGAATTAATGGATAGAGTGAGGGGGTATAAACTGAATTAATGGATAGAATGAGGGTGTTTAAACTGATTAATGGATAGAGTGAGGGGGTATAAACTGAATTAATGGATAGAGTGAGGGGGTTTAAACTGAATTAATGGATAGAGTGAGGGGGTATAAACTGAATTAATGGATAGAGTGAGGGGGTTTAAACTGAATTAATGGATAGAGTGAGGGGGTATAAACTGAATTAATGGATAGAGTGAGGGGGTATAAACTGAATTAATGGATAGAGTGAGGGGGTTTAAACTGAATTAATGGATAGAGTGAGGGGGTTTAAACTGAATTAATAGATAGAGTGAGGAGTATAAACTGAATTAATGGATAGAGTGAGGGGGTTTAAACTGAATTAATGGATAGAGTGAGGAGTATAAACTGAATTAATGGATAGAGTGAGGGGGTATAAACTGAATTAATGGATAGAGTGAGGGGGTTTAAACTGAATTAATGGATAGAGTGAGGGTGTATAAACTGAATTAATGGTTAGAGTGAGGGGATATAAACTGAATTAATGGATAGAGTGAGGGGGATAAACGGAATTAATGGATAGAGTGAGGGGGATAAACGGAATTAATGGATAGAGTGAGGGGGTTTAAACTGAATTAATGGATAGAGTGAGGGGGTATAAACTGAATTAATGGATAGAGTGAGGGGGTTTAAACTGAATTAATGGATAGAGTGAGGGGATATAAACTGAATTAATGGATAGAGTGAGGGGGTTTAAACTGAATTAATGGATAGAGTGAGGGGGTTTAAACTGAATTAATGGATAGAGTGAGGGGGTATAAACTGAATTAATGGATAGAGTGAGGGGGTTTAAACTGAATTAATGGATAGAGTGAGGGGGTATAAAGTGAATTAATGGATAGAGTGAGGGGGTATAAACTGAATTAATGGATAGAGTGAGGGGTATAAACTGAATTAATGGATAGAGTGAGGGGGTTTAAACTGAATTAATGGATAGAGTGAGGGGGTTTAAACTGAATTAATGGATAGAGTGAGGGGGTTTAAACTGAATTAATGGATAGAGTGAGGGGGTATAAACTGAATTAATGGATAGAGTGAGGGGGTATAAACTGAATTAATGGATAGAGTGAGGGGGTATAAACTGAATTAATGGATAGAGTGAGGGGGTATAAACTGAATTAATGGATTGAGTGAGGGGGTATAAACTGAATTAATGGATAGAGTGAGGGGGTTTAAACTGAATTAATGGATAGAGTGAGGGGGTTTAAACTGAATTAATGGATAGAGTGAGGGGGTATAAACTGAATTAATGGATAGAGTGAGGGGGTATAAACTGAATTAATGGATTGAGTGAGGGGATATAAACTGAATTAATGGATAGAGTGAGGGGGTATAAAATGAATTAATGGATAGAGTGAGGGGATATAAACTGAATTAATGGATAGAGTGAGGGGATATAAACTGAATTAATGGATAGAGTGAGGGGGTATAAACTGAATTAATGGATAGAGTGAGGGGGTTTAAACTGAATTAATGGATAGAGTGAGGGGGTAAAAACTGAATTAATGGATAGAGTGAGGGGGTATAAACTGAATTAATGGATAGAGTGAGGGGGTATAAACTGAATTAATGGATAGAGTGAGGGGGTTTAAACTGAATTAATGGATAGAGTGAGGGGGTTTAAACTGAATTAATGGATAGAGTGAGGGGGTATAAACTGAATTAATGGATAGAGTGAGGGGGTTTAAACTGAATTAATGGATAGAGTGAGGGGGTTTAAACTGAATTAATGGATAGAGTGAGGGGGTATAAACTGAATTAATGGATAGAGTGAGGGGGTTTAACTGATTTAATGGATAGAATGAGGGGGTTTAAACTGATTAATGGATACAGTGAGGGGATATAAACTGAATTAATGGATAGAGTGAGGGGGTATAAACTGAATTAATGGATAGAGTGAGGGGGTATAAACTGAATTAATGGATAGAGTGAGGGGATATAAACTGAATTAATGGATAGAGTGAGGGGGTATAAACTGAATTAATGGATAGAGTGAGGGGGTTTAAACTGAATTAATGGATAGAGTGAGGGGGTTTAAACTGAATTAATGGATAGAGTGAGGGGGTATAAACTGAATTAATGGATAGAGTGAGGGGGTTTAAACTGATTTAATGGATAGAATGAGGGTGTTTAAACTGATTAATGGATAGAGTGAGGGGGTATAAACTGAATTAATGGATAGAGTGAGGGGGTTTAAACTGAATTAATGGATAGAGTGAGGGGGTATAAACTGAATTAATGGATAGAGTGAGGGGGTTTAAACTGAATTAATGGATAGAGTGAGGGGGTATAAACTGAATTAATGGATAGAGTGAGGGGGTATAAACTGAATTAATGGATAGAGTGAGGGGGTTTAAACTGAATTAATGGATAGAGTGAGGGGGGTTTAAACTGAATTAATAGATAGAGTGAGGAGTATAAACTGAATTAATGGATAGAGTGAGGGGGTTTAAACTGAATTAATGGATAGAGTGAGGAGTATAAACTGAATTAATGGATAGAGTGAGGGGGTATAAACTGAATTAATGGATAGAGTGAGGGGATATAAACTGAATTAATGGATAGAGTGAGGAGTATAAACTGAATTAATGGATAGAGTGAGGGGGTATAAACTGAATTAATGGATAGAGTGAGGGGGTATAAACTGAATTAATAGATAGAGTGAGGAGTATAAACTGAATTAATGGATAGAGTGAGGGGGTTTAAACTGAATTAATAGATAGAGTGAGGAGTATAAACTGAATTAATGGATAGAGTGAGGGCGTATAAACTGAATTAATGGATAGAGTGAGGGGATATAAACTGAATTAATGGATAGAGTGAGGGGGTATAAACTGAATTAATGGATAGAGTGAGGGGGTTTAAACTGAATTAATGGATAGAGTGAGGGGGTTTAAACTGAATTAATGGATAGAGTGAAGGGGTATAAACTGAATTAATGGATAGAGTGAGGGGGTTTAAACTGAATTAATGGATAGAGTGAGGGGGTATAAACTGAATTAATGGATAGAGTGAGGGGGTATAAACGGAATTAATGGATAGAGTGAGGGGGTATAAACTGAATTAATGGATAGAGTGAGGGGGTTTAAACTGAATTAATGGATAGAGTGAGGGGGTTTAAACTGAATTAATAGATAGAGTGAGGAGTATAAACTGAATTAATGGATAGAGTGAGGGGGTTTAAACTGAATTAATGGATAGAGTGAGGGGGTATAAACTGAATTAATGGATAGAGTGAGGGGGATAAACGGAATTAATGGATAGAGTGAGGGGGTATAAACTGAATTAATGGATAGAGTGAGGGGGTTTAAACTGAATTAATGGATAGAGTGAGGGGGTATAAATTGAATTAATGGATAGAGTGAGGGGGTTTAAACTGAATTAATGGATAGAGTGAGGGGGTATAAACTGAATTAATGGATAGAGTGAGGGGGTTTAAACTGAATTAATGGATAGAGTGAGGGGGTATAAACTGAATTAATGGATAGAGTGAGGGGGTTTAAACTGAATTAATGGATAGAGTGAGGGGGTTTAAACTGAATTAATGGATAGAGTGAGGGGGTATAAACTGAATTAATGGATAGAGTGAGGGGATATAAACTGAATTAATGGATAGAGTGAGGGGGATAAACGGAATTAATGGATAGAGTGAGGGGGTTTAAACTGAATTAATGGATAGAGTGAGGGGGATAAACGGAATTAATGGATAGAGTGAGGGGGTTTAAACTGAATTAATGGATAGAGTGAGGGGGTATAAACTGAATTAATGGATAGAGTGAGGGGGTTTAAACTGAATTAATGGATAGAGTGAGGGGATATAAACTGAATTAATGGATAGAGTGAGGGGGTTTAAACTGAATTAATGGATAGAGTGAGGGGGTTTAAACTGAATTAATGGATAGAGTGAGGGGGTATAAACTGAATTAATGGATAGAGTGAGGGGGTTTAAACTGAATTAATGGATAGAGTGAGGGGGTATAAACTGAATTAATGGATAGAGTGAGGGGGTATAACCTGAATTAATGGATAGAGTGAGGGGGTATAAACTGAATTAATGGATAGAGTGAGGGGGTTTAAACTGAATTAATGGATAGAGTGAGGGGTATAAACTGAATTAATGGATAGAGTGAGGGGGTTTAAACTGAATTAATGGATAGAGTGAGGGGGTATAAACTGAATTAATGGATAGAGTGAGGGGGTATAAACTGAATTAATGGATAGAGTGAGGGGGTATAAACTGAATTAATGGATAGAGTGAGGGGGTATAAACTGAATTAATGGATAGAGTGAGGGGATATAAACTGAATTAATGGATAGAGTGAGGGGGTATAAACTGAATTAATGGATAGAGTGAGGGGGTTTAAACTGAATTAATGGATAGAGTGAGGGGGTATAAACTGAATTAATGGATAGAGTGAGGGGGTAAAACTGAATTAATGGATAGAGTGAGGGGATATAAACTGAATTAATGGATAGAGTGAGGGGGTATAAACTGAATTAATGGATTGAGTGAGGGGATATAAACTGAATTAATGGATAGAGTGAGGGGGTATAAACTGAATTAATGGATAGAGTGAGGGGGTATAAACTGAATTAATGGATAGAGTGAGGGGATATAAACTGAATTAATGGATAGAGTGAGGGGGTATAACTGAATTAATGGACAGAGTGAGGGGGTTTAAACTGAATTAATGGATAGAGTGAGGGGGTATAAACTGAATTAATGGATAGAGTGAGGGGGTATAAACTGAATTAATGGATGAGTGAGGGATATAAACTGAATTAATGGATAGAGTGAGGGGTATAAACTGAATTAATAGATAGAGTGAGGGGGTATAAACTGAATTAATGGATAGAGTGAGGGGTATAAACTGAATTAATGGATAGAGTGAGGGGGATAAACTGAATTAATGGATAGAGTGAGGGGGTATAAACTGAATTAATGGATAGAGTGAGGGGGTATAAACTGAATTAATAGATAGAGTGAGGGGTATAAACTGAATTAATGGATAGAGTGAGGGGGATAAACGGAATTCATGGATAGAGTGAGGGGGTTAAACTGAATTAATGGATAGAGTGAGGGGGTATAAACTGAATTAATAGATAGAGTGAGGGGGTATAAACTGAATTAATGGATAGAGTGAGGGGGATAAACGGAATTCATGGATAGAGTGAGGGGGTTAAAACTGAATTAATGGATAGAGTGAGGGGGTATAAACTGAATTAATGGATAGAGTGAGGGGGATAAACGGAATTAATGGATAGAGTGAGGGGGTTTAAACTGAATTAATGGATAGAGTGAGGGGGTATAAACTGAATTAATAGATAGAGTGAGGGGGTATAAACTGAATTAATGGATAGAGTGAGGGGGATAAACGGAATTCATGGATAGAGTGAGGGGGTTAAAACTGAATTAATGGATAGAGTGAGGGGGTATAAACTGAATTAATGGATAGAGTGAGGGGGATAAACGGAATTAATGGATAGAGTGAGGGGGTTTAAACTGAATTAATGGATAGAGTGAGGGGGTATAAACTGAATTAATGGATAGAGTGAGGGGGTATAAACTGAATTAATGGATAGAGTGAGGGGGTATAAACTGAATTAATGGATAGAGTGAGGGGGGATAAACGGAATTCATGGATAGAGTGAGGGGTTAAAACTGAATTAATGGATAGAGTGAGGGGGTATAAACTGAATTAATGGATAGAGTGAGGGGGATAAACGGAATTAATGGATAGAGTGAGGGGGTTTAAACTGAATTAATGGATAGAGTGAGGGGGTATAAACTGAATTAATGGATAGAGTGAAGGGGGTTTAAACTGAATTAATGGATAGAGTGAGGGGGTATAAACTGAATTAATGGATAGAGTGAGGGGTATAAACTGAATTATGGATAGAGTGAGGGGGATATAAACTGAATTAATGGATAGAGTGAGGGGGTTTAAACTGAATTAATGGATTGAGTGAGGGGGTTTAAACTGAATTAATGGATAGAGTGAGGGGGTATAAACTGAATTAATGGATAGAGTGAGGGGGTTTAAACTGAATTAATGGATAGAGTGAGGGGGTATAAACTGAATTAATGGATAGAGTGAGGGGGATATAAACTGAATTAATGGATAGAGTGAGGGGGATATAAACTGAATTAATGGATAGAGTGAGGGGGTTTAAACTGAATTAATGGATAGAGTGAGGGGGTATAAACTGAATTAATGGATAGAGTGAGGGGATATAAACTGAATTAATGGATAGAGTGAGGGGGATATAAACTGAATTAATGGATAGAGTGAGGGGGTTTAAACTGAATTAATGGATTGAGTGAGGGGGTTTAAACTGAATTAATGGATAGAGTGAGGGGGTATAAACTGAATTAATGGATAGAGTGAGGGGGTTTAAACTGAATTAATGGATAGAGTGAGGGGGTATAAACTGAATTAATGGATAGAGTGAGGGGGTTTAAACTGAATTAATGGATAGAGTGAGGGGATATAAACTGAATTAATGGATAGAGTGAGGGGGATAAACGGAATTAATGGATAGAGTGAGGGGGTTTAAACTGAATTAATGGATAGAGTGAGGGGGTATAAACTGAATTAATGGATAGAGTGAGGGGTTAAACGGAATTAATGGATAGAGTGAGGGGGTTTAAACTGAATTAATGGATAGAGTGAGGGGGTATAAACTGAATTAATGGATAGAGTGAGGGGGTTTAAACTGAATTAATGGATAGAGTGAGGGGTATAAACTGAATTAATGGATAGAGTGAGGGGGTTTAAACTGAATTAATGGATA
The DNA here is from genome assembly GCF_036365525.1 of Heterodontus francisci. NCBI lineage: Eukaryota > Metazoa > Chordata > Chondrichthyes > Heterodontiformes > Heterodontidae > Heterodontus > Heterodontus francisci. Next base: position 16,560,946 of record NC_090386.1, on the reverse strand, counting down.
GAGTGAGGGGGTTTAAACTGAATTAATGGATAGAGTGAGGGGGTATAAACTGAATTAATGGATAGAGTGAGGGGGTTTAAACTGAATTAATGGATAGAGTGAGGGGGTTTAAACTGAATTAATGGATAGAGTGAGGGGGTATAAACTGAATTAATGGATAGATTGAGGGGGTTATTAAACTGAATTAATGGATAGAGTGAGGGGGTTTAAACTGAATTAATGGATAGAGTGAGGGGGTTTAAACTGAATTAATGGATAGAGTGAGGGGTATAAACTGAATTAATGGATAGAGTGAGGGGGTTTAAACTGAATTAATGGATAGAGTGAGGGGGTATAAACTGAATTAATGGATAGAGTGAGGGGGTATAAACTGAATTAATGGATAGATTGAGGGGGTATAAACTGAATTAATGGATAGAGTGAGGGGGTTTAAACTGAATTAATGGATAGAGTGAGGGGGTTTAAACTGAATTAATGGATAGAGTGAGGGGGTATAAACTGAATTAATGGATAGAGTGAGGGGGTATAAACTGAATTAATGGATAGAGTGAGGGGGTATAAACTGAATTAATGGATAGAGTGAGGGGGTATAAACTGAATTAATGGATAGAGTGAGGGGGTTTAAACTGAATTAATGGATAGAGTGAGGGGGTATAAACTGAATTAATGGATAGAGTGAGGGGGTATAAACTGAATTAATGGATAGAGTGAGGGGGTATAAACTGAATTAATGGATAGAGTGAGGGGGGATAAACGGAATTAATGGATAGAGTGAGGGGGTATAAACTGAATTAATGGATAGAGTGAGGGGGTTTAAACTGAATTAATGGATAGAGTGAGGGGGTATAAACTGAATTAATGGATAGAGTGAGGGGGTTTAAACTGAATTAATGGATAGAGTGAGGGGGTATAAACTGAATTAATGGATAGAGTGAGGGGGTTTAAACTGAATTAATGGATAGAGTGAGGGGGTATAAACTGAATTAATGGATAGAGTGAGGGGGTTTAAACTGAATTAATGGATAGAGTGAGGGGGTTTAAACTGAATTAATGGATAGAGTGAGGGGGTATAAACTGAATTAATGGATAGAGTGAGGGGATATAAACTGAATTAATGGATAGAGTGAGGGGGATAAACGGAATTAATGGATAGAGTGAGGGGGTTTAAACTGAATTAATGGATAGAGTGAGGGGGATAAACGGAATTAATGGATAGAGTGAGGGGGTTTAAACTGAATTAATGGATAGAGTGAGGGGGTATAAACTGAATTAATGGATAGAGTGAGGGGGTTTAAACTGAATTAATGGATAGAGTGAGGGGGTTTAAACTGAATTAATGGATAGAGTGAGGGTGTATAAACTGAATTAATGGATAGAGTGAGGGGGTATAACCTGAATTAATGGATAGAGTGAGGGGTATAAACTGAATTAATGGATAGAGTGAGGGGGTTTAAACTGAATTAATGGATAGAGTGAGGGGGTATAAACTGAATTAATGGATAGAGTGAGGGGGTATAACCTGAATTAATGGATAGAGTGAGGGGGTTTAAACTGTATTAATGGATAGAGTGTGAGGGGGTTTAAACTGAATTAATGGATAGAGTGAGGGGGTATAAACTGAATTAATGGATAGAGTGAGGGGGTATAAACTGAATTAATGGATAGATTGAGGGGGTATAAACTGAATTAATGGATAGAGTGAGGGGGTTTAAACTGAATTAATGGATAGAGTGAGGGGGTTTAAACTGAATTAATGGATAGAGAGTGAGGGGGTATAAACTGAATTAATGGATAGAGTGAGGGGGTATAAACTGAATTAATGGATAGAGTGAGGGGGTATAAACTGAATTAATGGATAGAGTGAGGGGGTTTAAACTGAATTAATGGATAGAGTGAGGGGGTATAAACTGAATTAATGGATAGAGTGAGGGGGTATAAACTGAATTAATGGATAGAGTGAGGGGGTTTAAACTGAATTAATGGATAGAGTGAGGGGGTACAAACTGAATTAATGGATAGAGTGAGGGGGTATAAATTGAATTAATGGATAGAGTGAGGGGGTTTAAACTGAATTAATGGATAGAGTGAGGGGGTATAAACTGAATTAATGGATAGAGTGAGGGGGTATAAACTGAATTAATGGATAGAGTGAGGGGGTATAAACTGAATTAATGGATAGAGTGAGGGGGTATAAACTGAATTAATGGATAGAGTGAGGGGGTATAAACTGAATTAATGGATAGAGTGAGGGGGTATAAACTGAATTAATGGATAGAGTGAGGGGGTATAAACTGAATTAATGGATAGAGTGAGGGGTATAAACTGAATTAATGGATAGAGTGAGGGGGTATAAACTGAATTAATGGATAGAGTGAGGGGGTATAAACTGAATTAATGGATAGAGTGAGGGGGTATAAACTGAATTAATGGATAGAGTGAGGGGGTATAAACTGAATTAATGGATAGAGTGAGGGGGTATAAACTGAATTAATGGATAGAGTGAGGGGGTATAAACTGAATTAATGGATAGAGTGAGGGGGTATAAACTGAATTAATGGATAGAGTGAGGGGGTTTAAACTGAATTAATGGATAGAGTGAGGGGGTATAAACTGAATTAATGGATAGAGTGAGGGGGTATAAACTGAATTAATGGATAGAGTGAGGGGATAAAAACTGAATTAATGGATAGAGTGAGGGGGTATAAACTGAATTAATGGATATAGTGAGGGGGTATAAACTGAATTAATGGATAGAGTGAGGGGGTATAAACTGAATTAATGGATAGAGTGAGGGGGTATAAACTGAATTAATGGATAGAGTGAGGGGGTATAAACTGAATTAATGGATAGAGTGAGGGGGTATAAATTGAATTAATGGGTGAGTGAGGGGGTTTAAACTGAATTAATGGATAGAGTGAGGGGGTATAAACTGAATTAATGGATAGAGTGAAGGGTTTAAACTGAATTAATGGATAGAGTGAGGGGGTATAAACTGAATTAATGGATAGAGTGAGGGGGTATAATCTGAATTAATGGATAGAGTGAGGGGGTATAAACTGAATTAATGGATAGAGTGAGGGGGTTTAAACTGAATTAATGTATAGAGTGAGGGGGTATAAACTGAATTAATGGATAGAGTGAGGGGGATTAAACTGAATTAATGGATAGAGTGAGGGGGTTTAAACTGAATTAATGGATAGAGTGAGGGGGTTTAAACTGAATTAATGGATAGAGTGAGGGGGTATAAACTGAATTAATGGATAGAGTGAGGGGGTTTAAACTGAATTAATGGATAGAGTGAGGGGGTTTAAACTGAATTAATGGATAGAGTGAGGGGGTATAAACTGAATTAATGGATAGAGTGAGGGGGTTTAAACTGAATTAATGGATAGAGTGAGGGGGTTTTAAACTGAATTAATGGATAGAGTGAGGGGGTATAAACTGAATTAATGGATAGAGTGAGGGGGTTTAAACTGAATTAATGGATAGAGTGAGGGGGTTTAAACTGAATTAATGGATAGAGTGAGGGGGTTTAAACTGAATTAATGGATAGAGTGAGGGGGTATAAACTGAATTAATGGATAGAGTGAGGGGGTTTAAACTGAATTAATGGATAGAGTGAGGGGGTATAAACTGAATTAATGGATAGAGTGAGGGGGTTTAAACTGAATTAATGGATAGAGTGAGGGGGTATAAACTGAATTAATGGATAGAGTGAGGGGGTTTAAACTGAATTAATGGATAGAGTGAGGGGGTTTGAACTGAATTAATGGATAGAGTGAGGGGGTTTAAACTGAATTAATGGATAGAGTGAGGGGGTATAAACTGAATTAATGGATAGAGTGAGGGGGTTTAAACTGAATTAATGGATAGAGTGAGGGGGTATAAACTGAATTAATGGATAGAGTGAGGGGGTTTAAACTGAATTAATGGATAGAGTGAGGGGGTATAAACTGAATTAATGGATAGAGTGAGGGGGTTTAAACTGAATTAATGGATAGAGTGAGGGGGTTTAAAATGAATTAATGGATAGAGTGAGGGGGTTTAAACTGAATTAATGGATAGAGTGAGGGGGTATAAACTGAATTATTGGATAGAGTGAGGGGGTTTAAACTGAATTAATGGATAGAGTGAGGGGGTATAAACTGAATTAATGGATAGAGTGAGGGGGTTTAAACTGAATTAATGGATAGAGTGAGGGGGTATAAACTGAATTAATGGATAGAGTGAGGGGGTTTAAACTGAATTAATGGATAGAGTGAGGGAGTATAAACTGAATTAATGGATAGAGTGAGGGGGTATAAACTGAATTAATGGATAGAGTGAGGGGGTTTAAACTGAATTAATGGATAGAGTGAGGGGGTATAAACTGAATTAATGGATAGAGTGAGGGGGTTTAAACTGAATTAATGGATAGAGTGAGGGCTTTTAAACTGAATTAATGGATAGAGTGAGGGGGTTTAAAACTGAATTAATGGATAGAGTGAGGGGGTATAAACTGAATTAATGGATAGAGTGAGGGGGTATAAACTGAATTAATGGAGAGAGTGAGGGGGTTTAAACTGAATTAATGGATAGAGTGAGGGGGTTTAAACTGAATTAATGGATAGAGTGAGGGGGTATAATCTGAATTAATGGATAGAGTGAGGGGGTATAAACTGAGTTAATGGATAGAATGAGGGGGTATAAACTGAATTAATGGATAGAGTGAGGGGGTTTAAACTGAATTAATGGATAGAGTGAGGGGGTATAAACTGAATTAATGGATAGAGTGAGGGGGTATAAACTGAGTTAATGGATAGAATGAGGGGGTATAAACTGAATTAATGGATAGAGTGAGGGGGTTTAAACTGAATTAATGGATAGAGTGAGGGGGTATAAACTGAATTAATGGATAGAGTGAGGGGATATAAACTGAATTAGTGGATAGAGTGAGGGGGTATAAACTGAATTAATGGATAGAGCGAGGGGGTATAAACTGAATTAATGGATTGAGTGAGGGGGTATAAACTGAATTAATGGATAGAGTGAGGGGGTTTAAACTGAATTAATGGATAGAGTGAGGGAGTATAAACTGAATTAATGGATAGAGTGAGGGGGTTTAAACTGAATTAATGGATAGAGTGAGGGGGTATAAACTGAATTAATGGATAGAGTGAGGGGATATAAACTGAATTAATGGATAGAGTGAGGGGGTTTCAACTGAATTAATGGATAGAGTGAGGGGATATAAACTGAATTAATGGATAGAGTGAGGGGGTATAAACTGAATTAATGGATAGTGAGGGGGTTTCAACTGAATTAATGGATAGAGTGAGGGGATATAAACTGAATTAATGGATAGAGTGAGGGGGTATAAACTGAATTAATGGATAGAGTGAGGGGGTTTAAACTGAATTAATGGATAGAGTGACGGGGTATAAACTGAATTAATGGATAGAGTGAGGGGGTTTAAACTGAATTAATGGATAGAGTGAGGGGGTATAAACTGAATTAATGGATAGAGTGAGGGGGTTTAAACTGAATTAATGGATAGAGTGAGGGGGTTTAAACTGAATTAATGGATAGAGTGAGGGGGTTTAAACTGAATTAATGGATAGAGTGAGGGGGTATAAACTGAATTATTGGATAGAGTGAGGGGGTTTAAACTGAATTAATGGATAGAGTGAGGGGGTATAAACTGAATTAATGGATAGAGTGAGGGGGTTTAAACTGAATTAATGGATAGAGTGAGGGGGTATAAACTGAATTAATGGATAGAGTGAGGGGGTTTAAACTGAATTAATGGATAGAGTGAGGGGGTATAAACTGAATTAATGGATAGAGTGAGGGGGTATAAACTGAATTAATGGATAGAGTGAGGGGTATAAACTGAATTAATGGATAGAGTGAGGGGGTATAAACTGAATTAATGGATAGAGTGAGGGGGTATAAACTGAATTAATGGATAGAGTGAGGGGGTATAAACTGAATTAATGGATAGAGTGAGGGGGTATAAACTGAATTAATGGATAGAGTGAGGGGGTATAAACTGAATTAATGGATAGAGTGAGGGGGTATAAACTGAATTAATGGATAGAGTGAGGGGGTATAAACTGAATTAATGGATAGAGTGAGGGGGTATAAACTGAATTAATGGATAGAGTGAGGGGGTTTAAACTGAATTAATGGATAGAGTGAGGGGGTATAAACTGAATTAATGGATAGAGTGAGGGGGTATAAACTGAATTAATGGATAGAGTGAGGGGATAAAAACTGAATTAATGGATAGAGTGAGGGGGTATAAACTGAATTAATGGATAGAGTGAGGGGGTATAAACTGAATTAATGGATAGAGTGAGGGGGTATAAACTGAATTAATGGATAGAGTGAGGGGGTATAAACTGAATTAATGGATAGAGTGAGGGGGTATAAACTGAATTAATGGATAGAGTGAGGGGGTATAAATTGAATTAATGGGTGAGTGAGGGGGTTTAAACTGAATTAATGGATAGAGTGAGGGGGTATAAACTGAATTAATGGATAGAGTGAAGGGTTTTAAACTGAATTAATGGATAGAGTGAGGGGGTATAAACTGAATTAATGGATAGAGTGAGGGGGTATAATCTGAATTAATGGATAGAGTGAGGGGGTATAAACTGAATTAATGGATAGAGTGAGGGGGTTTAAACTGAATTAATGTATAGAGTGAGGGGGTATAAACTGAATTAATGGATAGAGTGAGGGGGATTAAACTGAATTAATGGATAGAGTGAGGGGGTTTAAACTGAATTAATGGATAGAGTGAGGGGGTTTAAACTGAATTAATGGATAGAGTGAGGGGGTATAAACTGAATTAATGGATAGAGTGAGGGGGTTTAAACTGAATTAATGGATAGAGTGAGGGGGTTTAAACTGAATTAATGGATAGAGTGAGGGGGTATAAACTGAATTAATGGATAGAGTGAGGGGGTTTAAACTGAATTAATGGATAGAGTGAGGGGGTTTAAACTGAATTAATGGATAGAGTGAGGGGGTATAAACTGAATTAATGGATAGAGTGAGGGGGTTTAAACTGAATTAATGGATAGAGTGAGGGGGTTTAAACTGAATTAATGGATAGAGTGAGGGGGTTTAAACTGAATTAATGGATAGAGTGAGGGGGTATAAACTGAATTAATGGATAGAGTGAGGGGGTTTAAACTGAATTAATGGATAGAGTGAGGGGGTATAAACTGAATTAATGGATAGAGTGAGGGGGTTTAAACTGAATTAATGGATAGAGTGAGGGGGTATAAACTGAATTAATGGATAGAGTGAGGGGGTTTAAACTGAATTAATGGATAGAGTGAGGGGGTTTGAACTGAATTAATGGATAGAGTGAGGGGGTTTAAACTGAATTAATGGATAGAGTGAGGGGGTATAAACTGAATTAATGGATAGAGTGAGGGGGTTTAAACTGAATTAATGGATAGAGTGAGGGGGTATAAACTGAATTAATGGATAGAGTGAGGGGGTTTAAACTGAATTAATGGATAGAGTGAGGGGGTATAAACTGAATTAATGGATAGAGTGAGGGGGTTTAAACAGAATTAATGGATAGAGTGAGGGGGTTTAAACTGAATTAATGGATAGAGTGAGGGGGTTTAAACTGAATTAATGGATAGAGTGAGGGGGTATAAACTGAATTATTGGATAGAGTGAGGGGGTTTAAACTGAATTAATGGATAGAGTGAGGGGGTATAAACTGAATTAATGGATAGAGTGAGGGGGTTTAAACTGAATTAATGGATAGAGTGAGGGGGTATAAACTGAATTAATGGATAGAGTGAGGGGGTTTAAACTGAATTAATGGATAGAGTGAGGGAGTATAAACTGAATTAATGGATAGAGTGAGGGGGTATAAACTGAATTAATGGATAGAGTGAGGGGGTTTAAACTGAATTAATGGATAGAGTGAGGGGGTATAAACTGAATTAATGGATAGAGTGAGGGGGTTTAAACTGAATTAATGGATAGAGTGAGGGCTTTTAAACTGAATTAATGGATAGAGTGAGGGGGTTTAAAACTGAATTAATGGATAGAGTGAGGGGGTATAAACTGAATTAATGGATAGAGTGAGGGGGTATAAACTGAATTAATGGATAGAGTGAGGGGGTTTAAACTGAATTAATGGATAGAGTGAGGGGGTTTAAACTGAATTAATGGATAGAGTGAGGGGGTATAATCTGAAATAATGGATAGAGTGAGGGGGTATAAACTGAGTTAATGGATAGAATGAGGGGGTATAAACTGAATTAATGGATAGAGTGAGGGGGTTTAAACTGAATTAATGGATAGAGTGAGGGGGTATAAACTGAATTAATGGATAGAGTGAGGGGGTATAAACTGAGTTAATGGATAGAATGAGGGGGTATAAACTGAATTAATGGATAGAGTGAGGGGGTTTAAACTGAATTAATGGATAGAGTGAGGGGGTATAAACTGAATTAATGGATAGAGTGAGGGGATATAAACTGAATTAGTGGATAGAGTGAGGGGGTATAAACTGAATTAATGGATAGAGTGAGGGGGTATAAACTGAATTAATGGATTGAGTGAGGGGGTATAAACTGAATTAATGGATAGAGTGAGGGGGTTTAAACTGAATTAATGGATAGAGTGAGGGAGTATAAACTGAATTAATGGATAGAGTGAGGGGGTTTAAACTGAATTAATGGATAGAGTGAGGGGGTATAAACTGAATTAATGGATAGAGTGAGGGGATATAAACTGAATTAATGGATAGAGTGAGGGGGTTTCAACTGAATTAATGGATAGAGTGAGGGGATATAAACTGAATTAATGGATAGAGTGAGGGGGTATAAACTGAATTAATGGATAGTGAGGGGGTTTCAACTGAATTAATGGATAGAGTGAGGGGATATAAACTGAATTAATGGATAGAGTGAGGGGGTATAAACTGAATTAATGGATAGAGTGAGGGGGTTTAAACTGAATTAATGGATAGAGTGACGGGGTATAAACTGAATTAATGGATAGAGTGAGGGGGTTTAAACTGAATTAATGGATAGAGTGAGGGGGTATAAACTGAATTAATGGATAGAGTGAGGGGGTTTAAACTGAATTAATGGATAGAGTGAGGGGGTTTAAACTGAATTAATGGATAGAGTGAGGGGGTTTAAACTGAATTAATGGATAGAGTGAGGGGGTATAAACTGAATTATTGGATAGAGTGAGGGGGTTTAAACTGAATTAATGGATAGAGTGAGGGGGTATAAACTGAATTAATGGATAGAGTGAGGGGGTTTAAACTGAATTAATGGATAGAGTGAGGGGGTATAAACTGAATTAATGGATAGAGTGAGGGGGTTTAAACTGAATTAATGGATAGAGTGAGGGGGTATAAACTGAATTAATGGATAGAGTGAGGGGGTATAAACTGAATTAATGGATAGAGTGAGGGGGTTTAAACTGAATTAATGGATAGAGTGAGGGGGTATAAACTGAATTAATGGATAGAGTGAGGGGGTTTAAACTGAATTAATGGATAGAGTGAGGGCTTTTAAACTGAATTAATGGATAGAGTGAGGGGGTTTAAAACTGAATTAATGGATAGAGTGAGGGGGTATAAACTGAATTAATGGATAGAGTGAGGGGGTATAAACTGAATTAATGGATAGAGTGAGGGGGTTTAAACTGAATTAATGGATAGAGTGAGGGGGTTTAAACTGAATTAATGGATAGAGTGAGGGGGTATAAACTGAATTAATGGATAGAGTGAGGGGGTATAAACTGAATTAATGGATAGAGTGAGGGGGTATAAACTGAATTAATGGATAGAGTGAGGGGGTTTAAACTGAATTAATGGATAGAGTGAGGGGGTATAATCTGAATTAATGGATAGAGTGAGGGGGTATAAACTGAGTTAATGGATAGAATGAGGGGGTATAAACTGAATTAATGGATAGAGTGAGGGGGTTTAAACTGAATTAATGGATAGAGTGAGGGGGTATAAACTGAATTAATGGATAGAGTGAGGGGGTATAAACTGAGTTAATGGATAGTATGAGGGGGTATAAACTGAATTAATGGATAGAGTGAGGGGGTTTAAACTGAATTATTGGATAGAGTGAGGGGGTATAAACTGAATTAATGGATAGAGTGAGGGGATATAAACTGAATTAATGGATGGAGTGAGGGGGTATAAACTGAATTAATGGATAGAGTGAGGGGGTATAAACTGAATTAATGGATTGAGTGAGGGGGTATAAACTGAATTAATGGATAGAGTGAGGGGGTTTAAACTGAATTAATGGATAGAGTGAGGGTGTATAAACTGAATTAATGGATAGAGTGAGGGGGTTTAAACTGAATTAATGGATAGAGTGAGGGGGTATAAACTGAATTAATGGATAGAGTGAGGGGATATAAACTGAATTAATGGATAGAGTGAGGGGGTATAAACTGAATTAATGGATAGAGTGAGGGGATATAAACTGAATTAATGGATAGAGTGAGGGGATATAAACTGAATTAATGGATAGAGTGAGGGGGTATAAACTGAATTAATGGATAGAATGAGGGGGTATAAACTGAATTAATGGATAGAGTGAGGGAGTATAAACTGAATTAATGGATAGAGTGAGGGGATATAAACTGAATTAATGGATAGAGTGAGGGGGTTTAAACTGAATTAATGGATAGAGTGAGGGGGTATAAACTGAATTAATGGATAGAGTGAGGGAGTATAAACTGAATTAATGGATAGAGTGAGGGGGTTTAAACTGAATTAATGGATAGAGTGAGGGGGTATAAACTGAGTTAATGGATAGAATGAGGGGGTATAAACTGAATTAATGGATAGAGTGAGGGGGTTTAAACGGAATTAATAGATAGAATGAGGGGGTATAAACTGAATTAATGGATAGAGTGAGGGGGTTTAAACTGAATTAATGGATAGAGTGAGGGGGTATAAACTGAATTAATGGATAGAATGAGGGGGTATAAACTGAATTAATGGATAGAGTGAGGGGGTTTAAACTGAATTAATGGATAGAGTGAGGGGGTTTAAACTGAATTAATGGATAGAGTGAGGGGGTATAAACTGAATTAATGGATAGAGTGAGGGGGTATAAACTGAATTAATGGATAGACTGAGGGGGTTTAAACTGAATTAATGGATAGAGTGAGGGGGTTTAAACTGAATTAATGAATAGAGTGAGGGGTTATAAACTGAATTAATGGATAGAGTGAGGGGGTTTAAACTGAATTAATAGATAGAATGAGGGGGTATAAACTGAATTAATGGATAGAGTGAGGGGGTTTAAACTGAATTAATAGATAGAATGAGGGGGTATAAACTGAATTAATGGATAGAGTGAGGGGTATAAAGTGAATTATTGGTTGGAGTGAGGGGGTATAAACTGAATTAATGGATAGAGTGAGGGAGTATAAACTGAATTAATGGATAGAGTGAGGGGGTATAAACTGAATTAATGGATAGAGTGAGGGGGTATAAACTGAATTAATGGATAGAGTGAGGGGGTTTAAACTGAATTAATGGATAGAGTGAGGGGGTATAAACTGAATTAATGGATAGAGTGAGGGGGTTTAAACTGAATTAATGGATAGAGTGAGGGCTTTTAAACTGAATTAATGGATAGAGTGAGGGGGTTTAAAACTGAATTAATGGATAGAGTGAGGGGGTATAAACTGAATTAATGGATAGAGTGAGGGGGTATAAACTGAATTAATGGATAGAGTGAGGGGGTTTAAACTGAATTAATGGATAGAGTGAGGGGGTTTAAACTGAATTAATGGATAGAGTGAGGGGGTATAAACTGAATTAATGGATAGAGTGAGGGGGTATAAACTGAATTAATGGATAGAGTGAGGGGGTATAAACTGAATTAATGGATAGAGTGAGGGGGTTTAAACTGAATTAATGGATAGAGTGAGGGGGTATAATCTGAATTAATGGATAGAGTGAGGGGGTATAAACTGAGTTAATGGATAGAATGAGGGGGTATAAACTGAATTAATGGATAGAGTGAGGGGGTTTAAACTGAATTAATGGATAGAGTGAGGGGGTATAAACTGAATTAATGGATAGAGTGAGGGGGTATAAACTGAGTTAATGGATAGTATGAGGGGGTATAAACTGAATTAATGGATAGAGTGAGGGGGTTTAAACTGAATTATTGGATAGAGTGAGGGGGTATAAACTGAATTAATGGATAGAGTGAGGGGATATAAACTGAATTAATGGATGGAGTGAGGGGGTATAAACTGAATTAATGGATAGAGTGAGGGGGTATAAACTGAATTAATGGATTGAGTGAGGGGGTATAAACTGAATTAATGGATAGAGTGAGGGGGTTTAAACTGAATTAATGGATAGAGTGAGGGAGTATAAACTGAATTAATGGATAGAGTGAGGGGGTTTAAACTGAATTAATGGATAGAGTGAGGGGGTATAAACTGAATTAATGGATAGAGTGAGGGGATATAAACTGAATTAATGGATAGAGTGAGGGGGTATAAACTGAATTAATGGATAGAGTGAGGGGATATAAACTGAATTAATGGATAGAGTGAGGGGATATAAACTGAATTAATGGATAGAGTGAGGGGGTATAAACTGAATTAATGGATAGAATGAGGGGGTATAAACTGAATTAATGGATAGAGTGAGGGAGTATAAACTGAATTAATGGATAGAGTGAGGGGATATAAACTGAATTAATGGATAGAGTGAGGGGGTTTAAACTGAATTAATGGATAGAGTGAGGGGGTATAAACTGAATTAATGGATAGAGTGAGGGAGTATAAACTGAATTAATGGATAGAGTGAGGGGGTTTAAACTGAATTAATGGATAGAGTGAGGGGGTATAAACTGAGTTAATGGATAGAATGAGGGGGTATAAACTGAATTAATGGATAGAGTGAGGGGGTTTAAACTGAATTAATAGATAGAATGAGGGGGTATAAACTGAATTAATGGATAGAGTGAGGGGGTTTAAACTGAATTAATGGATAGAGTGAGGGGGTATAAACTGAATTAATGGATAGAATGAGGGGGTATAAACTGAATTAATGGATAGAGTGAGGGGGTTTAAACTGAATTAATGGATAGAGTGAGGGGGTTTAAACTGAATTAATGGATAGAGTGAGGGGGTATAAACTGAATTAATGGATAGAGTGAGGGGGTATAAACTGAATTAATGGATAGACTGAGGGGGTTTAAACTGAATTAATGGATAGAGTGAGGGGGTTTAAACTGAATTAATGAATAGAGTGAGGGGTTATAAACTGAATTAATGGATAGAGTGAGGGGGTTTAAACTGAATTAATAGATAGAATGAGGGGGTATAAACTGAATTAATGGATAGAGTGAGGGGGTTTAAACTGAATTAATAGATAGAATGAGGGGGTATAAACTGAATTAATGGATAGAGTGAGGGGTATAAAGTGAATTATTGGTTGGAGTGAGGGGGTATAAACTGAATTAATGGATAGAGTGAGGGAGTATAAACTGAATTAATGGATAGAGTGAGGGGGTATAAACTGAATTAATGGATAGAGTGAGGGGTATAAAGTGAATTAATGGTTAGAGTGAGGGGCTATAAACTGAATTAATAGAATGAGGGGGTATAAACTGAATTAATGGAAGAATGAGGGGGTATAAACTGAATTAATGGATAGAGTGAGGGGGTTTAAACTGAATTAATGGATAGAGTGACGGGGTTTAAACTGAATTAATGGATAGAGTGAGGGGGTATAAACTGAGTTAATGGATAGAATGAGGGGGTATAAACTGAATTAATGGATAGAGTGAGGGGGTTTAAACTGAATTAATAGATAGAATGAGGGGGTATAAACTGAATTAATGGATAGAGTGAGGGGGTTTAAACTGAATTAATGGATAGAGTGAGGGGGTATAAACTGAATTAATGGATAGAATGAGGGGGTATAAACTGAATTAATGGATAGAGTGAGGGGGTTTAAACTGAATTAATGGATAGAGTGAGGGGGTTTAAACTGAATTAATGGATAGAGTGAGGGGGTATAAACTGAATTAATGGATAGAGTGAGGGGGTATAAACTGAATTAATGGATAGACTGAGGGGGTTTAAACTGAATTAATGGATAGAGTGAGGGGGTTTAAACTGAATTAATGAATAGAGTGAGGGGTTATAAACTGAATTAATGGATAGAGTGAGGGGGTTTAAACTGAATTAATAGATAGAATGAGGGGGTATAAACTGAATTAATGGATAGAGTGAGGGGGTTTAAACTGAATTAATAGATAGAATGAGGGGGTATAAACTGAATTAATGGATAGAGTGAGGGGTATAAAGTGAATTATTGGTTAGAGTGAGGGGGTATAAACTGAATTAATGGATAGAGTGAGGGAGTATAAACTGAATTAATGGATAGAGTGAGGGGGTATAAACTGAATTAATGGATAGAGTGAGGGGTATAAAGTGAATTAATGGTTAGAGTGAGGGGGTATAAACTGAATTAATAGAATGAGGGGGTATAAACTGAATTAATGGAAGAATGAGGGGGTATAAACTGAATTAATGGATAGAGTGAGGGGGTTTAAACTGAATTAATGGATAGAGTGAGGGGGTTTAAACTGAATTAATGGATAGAGTGAGGGGGTATAAACTGAGTTAATGGATAGAATGAGGGGGTATAAACTGAATTAATGGATAGAGTGAGGGGGTTTAAACTGAATTAATAGATAGAATGAGGGGGTATAAACTGAATTAATGGATAGAGTGAGGGGGTTTAAACTGAATTAATGGATAGAGTGAGGGGGTATAAACTGAATTAATGGATAGAATGAGGGGGTATAAACTGAATTAATGGATAGAGTGAGGGGGTTTAAACTGAATTAATGGATAGAGTGAGGGGGTTTAAACTGAATTAATGGATAGAGTGAGGGGGTATAAACTGAATTAATGGATAGAGTGAGGGGGTATAAACTGAATTAATGGATAGACTGAGGGGGTTTAAACTGAATTAATGGATAGAGTGAGGGGGTTTAAACTGAATTAATGAATAGAGTGAGGGGTTATAAACTGAATTAATGGATAGAGTGAGGGGGTTTAAACTGAATTAATAGATAGAATGAGGGGGTATAAACTGAATTAATGGATAGAGTGAGGGGGTTTAAACTGAATTAATAGATAGAATGAGGGGGTATAAACTGAATTAATGGATAGAGTGAGGGGTATAAAGTGAATTATTGGTTAGAGTGAGGGGGTATAAACTGAATTAATGGATAGAGTGAGGGAGTATAAACTGAATTAATGGATAGAGTGAGGGGGTATAAACTGAATTAATGGATAGAGTGAGGGGTATAAAGTGAATTAATGGTTAGAGTGAGGGGGTATAAACTGAATTAATAGAATGAGGGGGTATAAACTGAATTAATGGAAGAATGAGGGGGTATAAACTGAATTAATGGATAGAGTGAGGGGGTTTAAACTGAATTAATGGATAGAGTGAGGGGGTTTAAACTGAATTAATGGATAGAGTGAGGGGGTATAAACTGAATTAATGGATAGAGTGAGGGGGTTTGAACTGAATTAATGGATAGAATGAGGGGGTTTAAACTGAATTAATAGATAGAATGAGGGGGTATAAACTGAATTAATGGATTGAGTGAAGGGGTTTAAACTGAATTAATAGATAGAATGAGGGGGTATAAACTGAATTAATGGATAGAGTGAGGGGTATAAAGTGAATTATTGGTTAGAGTGAGGGGGTATAAACTGAATTAATGGATAGAGTGAGGGGTATAAAGTGAATTAATGGTTCGAGTGAGGGGGTATAAACTGAATTAATGGATAGAGTGAGGGGGTATAAACTGAATTAATGGATAGAGTGAGGGGGTATAAACTGAATTAATGGATAGAGTGAGGGGTATAAAGTGAATTAATGGTTCGAGTGAGGGGGTATAAACTGAATTAATGGATAGAGTGAGGGGGTATAAACTGAATTAATGGATAGAGTGAGGGGGTATAAACTGAATTAATGGATAGAGTGAGGGGTATAAAGTGAATTAATGGTTCGAGTGAGGGGGTATAAACTGAATTAATGGATAGAGTGAGGGGGTATAAACTGAATTAATGGATAGACTGAGGGGGTTTAAACTGAATTAATGGATAGAGTGAGGGGGTTTAAACTGAATTAATGAATAGAGTGAGGGGTTATAAACTGAATTAATGGATAGAGTGAGGGGGTTTAAACTGAATTAATAGATAGAATGAGGGGGTATAAACTGAATTAATGGATAGAGTGAGGGGGTTTAAACTGAATTAATAGATAGAATGAGGGGGTATAAACTGAATTAATGGATAGAGTGAGGGGTATAAAGTGAATTATTGGTTAGAGTGAGGGGGTATAAACTGAATTAATGGATAGAGTGAGGGAGTATAAACTGAATTAATGGATAGAGTGAGGGGGTATAAACTGAATTAATGGATAGAGTGAGGGGTATAAAGTGAATTAATGGTTAGAGTGAGGGGGTATAAACTGAATTAATAGAATGAGGGGGTATAAACTGAATTAATGGAAGAATGAGGGGGTATAAACTGAATTAATGGATAGAGTGAGGGGGTTTAAACTGAATTAATGGATAGAGTGAGGGGGTTTAAACTGAATTAATGGATAGAGTGAGGGGGTATAAACTGAATTAATGGATAGAGTGAGGGGGTTTGAACTGAATTAATGGATAGAATGAGGGGGTTTAAACTGAATTAATAGATAGAATGAGGGGGTATAAACTGAATTAATGGATTGAGTGAAGGGGTTTAAACTGAATTAATAGATAGAATGAGGGGGTATAAACTGAATTAATGGATAGAGTGAGGGGTATAAAGTGAATTATTGGTTAGAGTGAGGGGGTATAAACTGAATTAATGGATAGAGTGAGGGGTATAAAGTGAATTAATGGTTCGAGTGAGGGGGTATAAACTGAATTAATGGATAGAGTGAGGGGGTATAAACTGAATTAATGGATAGAGTGAGGGGGTATAAACTGAATTAATGGATAGAGTGAGGGGTATAAAGTGAATTAATGGTTCGAGTGAGGGGGTATAAACTGAATTAATGGATAGAGTGAGGGGGTATAAACTGAATTAATGGATAGAGTGAGGGGGTATAAACTGAATTAATGGATAGAGTGAGGGGTATAAAGTGAATTAATGGTTCGAGTGAGGGGGTATAAACTGAATTAATGGATAGAGTGAGGGGGTATAAACTGAATTAATGGATAGAGTGAGGGGTATAAAGTGAATTAATGGTTAGAGTCAGGGGTTATGAAGTGAATTATTGGATAGACTGACGGCATATAAAGTGAATTAATGGATAGAGTGAGGAGGTATAGTGAAATAATCTGGAAATGAGGGTGCATGTATTGAATCAATAGATGCAGTGAGGGGATATATAGTGACTCAGTAGATGTCAAAGGATGGATTGATGGGGTAAATAGTGAAACAATGGATGAAGTGATGGGGCGTATACTGAAACAATTGATGGAGTGATGGGGTTATAAAGTGAACCAATGGATGGAGTGATGGAATATATAGTGAAACAATGGATGGAGTGATGGCGTAAATGGCGAAACAATGGTTGGAGAGATGGGGGTATATAGTGAACCAATGGATGGAGTGATGGGGATATATAGTGAACAAAGCGATGGAGTGATGGGATATATCGTGAACCAATGGATGGAGTGATGGGGCTATATAGTGAACAAAGCGATGGAGTGATGGGATATATAGTGAAACAATGGATGGAGTGATGGGGATATATAGTGAACAAAGCGATGGAGTGATGGGATATATAGTGAAACAATGGATGAAATGATGGGGTAAATAGTGAAACAATGGATGGAGAGATGGGAGTATATAGTGAAACAATGGATGGTGTGATCGGGTTATAAAGTGAACCAATGGATGGAGTGATGGGGTAAATAGTGAAACAATGGATGGAGTGATGGGGATATATCGTGAACCAATGGATGGAGTGATGGTGTTATAGAGTGAACCAGTGGATGGAGCGATCGGATTATATAGTGAACCAATGGATGGAGTCATGGAGCTAATAGTGAATCAATGGAAGCAGTGATGGTGCGTAGAGTGAACCAATGGATGGGGTGATGGGGTTATATACTGAAGCAATGGATGGAGTGATGGGTCATCTAGTGAAACAATGGATGGAGTGATGTAGCGTATAGTGAACCAATGGATGGAGTGATGCAATTTATTAGAGAACCAATGGATGGAGTGATGGAAAAAAAGTGAAACTTTGGACAGAGTGATGGGGAATATCGTGAACCAACTGGACGGAGTGACAGGGCGACATAGTGAACCAATGGATGGAGTCAGGGGAATATAGTGATACAATGGAAGAAGTGATGGGGGACATAGAGAATCAATGGATGGAGTGATGCAGTTTTTTAGTGAACCAATGGATGGAGTGATTGGCTATCTAGTGAAACAATGGATGGAGTGATGGGGTTATATAGTGAACCAATGGATGGAGAGATGGGGTTATATAGTGAACCAATGGACGGAGTGATGGTGTTATAGAGCGAACCAGTGGATGGAGCGATCGGATTATATAATGAACCAATGGATGGAATCATGGAGCTAATAATGAATCAATGGAAGCAGTGATGGCGCGAAGAGTGAACCAATGGATGGGGTGATGGGGTTATATACTGAAGCAATGGATGGAGTGATGGGTCATCTAGTGAAACAATGGATGGAGTGATACTGTACAAAGTGAACCAATGGATGGAATGATGGGGTTATATAGTGAAACAATGGATGGAGTGATGGGAATACATAGTGAAACAATGGATGGAGTGAAGGGGATAAATCGTGAACTAATGGTGCAGTGATGGTGTTATATAGTGAAACAATGGATGGAGTGGTGAGGTTATATAGTGAACCAATGGACGGAGTGATGGTGTTATAGAGCGAACCAGTGGATGGAGCGATCGGATTATATAATGAACCAATGGATGGAATCATGGAGCTAATAGTGAATCAATGGAAGCAGTGATGGCGCGAAGAGTGAACCAATGGATGGGGTGATGGGGTTATATACTGAAGCAATGGATGGAGTGATAGGGTTATATAGTGAAACAATGGATGGAGTGATACTGTATATAGTGAACCAATGGATGGAATGATGGGGTTATACAGTGAACCAATGGATGGAGTGATGGGGCATATAGTGAACAAACTGGATAGAATGATGGGGTTAGATTGTGAACCAATCGATGGAGTGTTGGGGTATATGGTGAACCAATGGATGGAGTGAAGGGGTTATACAGTGAACCAATGGATGGAATGATGGGGAATATAGTGAACCAACTGGATGGAGTGATGGGGTTACATAGTGAACCAATGGATGGAGTCATGGGGATCATCGTGATCCAATGGAAGAAGTGATAGGGTACATAGAGAACCAATGGAGGGAGTGATGCAGTTTTTTTAATGTACCAGTGGATGGAGTGCTGGGGTTATGTAGTGAAACAATGGATGGAGTGATGTAGCGTATAAGGAATCAATGGATGGAGTGATGGGATACATAGTGAAGCAATGGATGGAGTACTGGAGCGTATAGTGAACCAATGAGTGGAGTGATGCAATTTTTTAGAGAAACAATGGATGGACTGATAGAAAAAAAGTGAAACAATGGACAGAGTGATGGGGAATATCGTGAACCAACTGGACGGAGTGACAGGGCGACATAGTGAACCAATGGATGGAGTCAGGGGAATATAGTGATACAATGGAAGAAGTGATGCAGTTTTTTAGTGAACCGATGGATGGAGACATGGGGTTTGGAGTGAACCAATGGATGGAGTGATGGGCTATCTAGTGAACCAATGGATGGAGTGATGGCGTTATATAGTGAACCAATGGATGGAGAGATGGGTTTGTAGTGAGCCAATGGATGGAGAGATGGAGCTATACAGTGAAACAATGAATGGACAGATGGGGCTATACAGTGAAGCAATGGATGGAGTGATAGGACAGGAAGTGAACCAATGGATGGAGTGATGTGTTTAAAAAGTGAACCAATGGATGGAGTGATGGGGCATCTAGTGAACCCTTGGATGCAGTAATGGCGCATATAGTGAACCAAGGAAGGAGAGATGTGGCAATATAGCGAAAACATGGATGGAGTGATGGGGCATCTAGTGAACCAATGAATGGAGAGATGGGGTTTGTAGCGAACCAATGGATGAAGAGATCGTGTGTATAGCGAAACAATGCATGGAGCGAAGCGGCTATGTCGTGAACCAATGAATGAAGCAATGGAGCATACCGTGATCTAATGAATGGAGTCCTGGGGTATCTAGTGCAACAATAGATGGAGTGATGGGGTTCTATAGTGAACCAATGGATGGAGTGATGGGGTAATTGGTGAACCAATGGATGGAGTGATGGGATATATAGGGAAACAATGGATGGTGTGATGGGATAAATAGTGAAACAATGGATGGGGAGATGGGGTCATATAGTGAACAAAGGGATGGAGTGATGGGGATATATAGTGAAACAATGGATGGAGTGATGGGGTTATAGAGTGAAATAATGGATGGAGTGATGGGGCTATATAGTGAACCAATGGATGGAGTGATGGGGCTATATAATAAACCAATGGATGGCGTGATGGTGTTATATAGTGAAACAATCGATGGAGCGATGGTGTTATATAGTGAACCAATGGATGGAGTGATGGAGCGAATAGTGAACCAATGGATGGAATGATGAAGCCTATAGTGAACCATTGGATGGAAGATGGAGTTTGTAGTGAACCAATGGATAAAGTGATGGGCTATCTAGTGAACCAATGGATGGAGTGATGGGGCTATACAGTGAAAACATGGATGGAGGGATAGGGCAGGAAGTGAACCAATGGAAGGAGTGATGGGGCATCTAGTGAACCCTTGGATGCAGTGATGGCGCATATCATGAACCAAGGATGGAGAGATGCGGTAATATAGCGAAAAAATGGATGGAGAGATGGGGTTTGTAGTGAACCAATGGATGAAGAGATGGTGTATATAGCGAAACAATCGATGGAGCGAAGCGGCTATGTAGTGAACCAATGAATGGAGCAATGGAGCGTACCGTGATCTAATGAATCGAGTCCTGGGGTATCTAGTGCAACAATAGATGGAGTGATGGGGTAATTGGTGAACCAATGGATGGAGTGATGGGATATATAGTGAAACAATGGATGGAGAGATGGGGGTTTATAGTGAACAAAGGGATGGAGTGATGGGGATATATAGTGAAACAATGGATGGAGTGATGGGGATATATAGTGAACCAATGGATGGAGTGATGGTGTTATGTAGTGAAACAATCGATGGAGCGATGGTGTTATATAGTGAACCAATGGATGGAGTGATGGTGTTATATAGTGAAACAATCGATGGAGCGATGGTGTTATATAGTGAACCAATGGATGGAGTGATGGAGCGAATAGTGAATCAATGGATGGAATGATGGAGCGTATCGTGAAGCAATGGATTTTGTGATGGGGTAACAAGTGAAACAATGAATGGAGTGGTGGGAATATATCGTGAACAAAAGGATGGAGTGATGGGAATATATAGAGAACAAATGGATGGAGTGATGCAGTTTTTTCGTGACACAATGGACAGAGTGATGGGGAATATCATGAACCAACTGGATGGAGAGATGGGTTGACATAGTGAACCAATGGATGGAGTCAGGGGAATATAGTGATCCAATAGAAGAAGTGATGATCTATCTAGTGAAACAATGGATGGAGTGATGGGGTTATATAGTGAACCAATGCATGGAGAGATGGGGTTTGGAGTGAACCAATGGATGGAGTGATGGGTTATATAGTGAACCAATGGATGGAGAGATGGGGTTTGTAGTGAAAAAATGGATGGAGAGATGGGGCTATAAAGTGAAACAATGGATGGAGTGATAGGGCAGGAAGTGAACCAATGGATGGAGTGATGTGTTTAAAAAGTGAACCAAAGGATGGAGTGATGGGGTAGATCGTCAACCAATGGATGGAGTGATGGGGCATCTAGTGAACCAATGGATGGAGAGATGGTGTATATTGCGAAACAACAGATGGAGCGAAGTGGCTTTGTAGTGAATCAATGAATGGAGCAATGGAGCGTACCGTGATCTAATGAATGGAGTCCTGGGGTATCTAGTGCAACAATAGATGGAGTGATGGGGTTATATAGTGAACCAATGGATGGAGTGATGGGCTAAAGGGGAGGCACAGTGGCGCAGTGGTTAGCACCGCAACCTCACAGCTCCAGCGACCCGGGTTCAATTCTGGGTACTGCCTGTGTGGAGTTTGCAAGTTCCCCCTGTGTCTGCGTGGGTTTCCTCCGGGTGCTCCGGTTTCCACCCACATGCCAAAAGACTTGCAGGTTGATAGGTAAATTGGCCATTATAAATTGCCCCTAGTATAGGTAGGTGGTAGGGAAATATAGGGACAGGTGGGGATGTGGTAAGAATATGGAATTAGTGTAGGATTAGTATAAATGGGTGGTTGATGGTCGGCACAGACTCGGTGGGCCGAAGGGCCTGTTTCAGTGCTGTATCTCTAAAAAAAAAAGTAATTGGTGAACCAATGGATGGAGTGGTGGGATATATTGGGAAACAATGGATGGAGTGATGGGGTAAATAGTGAAACAATGGATGAAGAGATGGGGTTATATAGTGAACCAATGGATGGAGTGATGGCATATACAGTGAAACAATGAATGGAGTGATGGGGTAAATAGTGAAAAAATGGATGGAGAGATGGGGGTTTATAGTGAACCAATGGATGGAGTGATGGGGATATATAGTGAAACAATGGATGGAGAGATGGGGATATATAGTGAACCAATGCATGGAGTGATGGGGCTATATGGTGAACCAATGGATGGAGTGATGGTGTTATATAGTGAAACAATCGATGGAGCGATGGTGTTATATAGTGAACCAATGGCTGGAGTGATGTAGCAAATAGTGAATCAATGGATGGAATGATGGAGCGTATAGTGAAGCAATGGATGTTGTGATGGGGTATCAAGTGAAACAATAGATGGAGTGACGGGAATATATAGTGAACAAACGGATGGAGTGATGGGAATATATAGAGAACAAATGGATGGAATGATGCAGGTTTTTCGTGAAACAATGGACAGAGTGATGGGGAATATCATGAACCAACTGGATGGAGTGATGGGTTGACATAGTGAACCAATGGATGGAGTCAGGGGAATATAGTGATCCAATAGAAGAAGTAATGGGCTATCTAGTGAAACAATGGATGGAGTGATGGGGTTATATATTGAAACAATGGATGGAGTGAGGGGAATATATAGTGAAGCAATGGATGAAGTGATGGGGTATTTCGAGAACCAATGGACGGAGTGAAGGGGATATATCGTGAACCAATTGATGGAGTGATGGGTTTAAAACGTGAACCAAAGGATGGAGTGATGGGGCATCTAGTGAACCAACGAATGGAATGATGGGGTTATATAGTGAACCATTGGATGGAGTGATGGGGTTATGTAGTCAACTAATGGATGGAGTGATGGGGTTATATAGTGAACCAGTGGATGGAGTGATGGGGTTATGTAGTGAAACAATGGATGGAGTGATGGGGTTATGTAGTGAACTAATGGATGGAGTGATGCAGATATATGGTGAAGCAATGGATGTAGTGATGTAGCGTATAGTGAATCAATGGATGGAGTGAGGGGGATATAGTGAAATAATGGATGGAGTGATGGGGCGTATTGTGAACAAACTGGATAGAATGATGAGATTAGATTGTGAACCAATCGCTGGAGTGAAGGGGTATATAGAGAACCAATGGATGGAGTGAATGGGTTATATAGTGAACCAATGGATGGGGTGATGGAGTGTATCGTGAAACAATGGATGGAGTGATGGGAATATATAGTGCGGCAAAGGATAGGATGATGTAGTGTATAGTGAATGAATGGATGGAGTGATGGGGTATATAGTGAAGCAATGGATGGAGTGATGGAGCCTTTAGTGAATCAACGGATGGATTGATGGGGTTATATGCTGAAGCATTGGATGAAGTGATGGGGTATATAGAGAACCAATGGACGGAGTGAAGGGGATATATCGTGAACCAATTGATGGAGTGATGGGTTTAAAACGTGAACCAAAGGATGGAGTGATGGGGCATCTAGTGAACCAACGAATGGAATGATGGGGTTATATAGTGAACCATTGGATGGAGTGATGGGGTTATGTAGTGAACTAATGGATGGAGTGATGGGGTTATATAGTGAACCATTGGATGGAGTGATGGGGTTATATAGTGAACCAGTGGATGGAATGATGGGGTTATGTAGTGAAACAATGGATGGAGTGATGGGGTTATGTAGTGAACTAATGCATGGAGTGATGGGGCTATATGGTGAACCAATGGATGGAGTGATGGTGTTATGTAGTGACACAATCGATGGAGCGATGGTGTTATATAGTGAACCAATGGATGGAGTGATGGAGCGAATAGTGAATCAATGGATGGAATGATGGAGCGTATAGTGAAGCAATGGATTTTGTCATGGGGTAACAAGTGAAACAATGAATGGAATGATGGGAATATATCGTGAAACAATGGATGGAATGATGAAGCCTATAGTGAACCATTGGATGGAAGATGGGGTTTGTAGTGAACCAATGGATGGAGATATGGGGCGATACAGTGAAACAATGGATGGAGTGATAGGGCAGGAAGTGAACCAATGGATGGAGTGATGTGTTTAAAAAGTGAACCAATGGATGGAGTGATGGGGTAGATTGTGAACCAATGGATGGAGTGATAGCGCATCTAGTGAACCCTTGGATGCAGTGATGGCGCATATAGTGAACCAAGGATGCAGAGATGGTGTATATTGGAAAACAACAGATGGAGTGAAGCGGCTATGTAGTAAATCAATGAATGGAGCGATGGAGCGTACCGTGATTTAATGAATGGAGTCCTGGGGTATCTAGTGCAACAATAGATGGAGTGATGGGGTTATATAGTGAACCAATGGATGGAGTGATGGGATATATAGGGAAACAATGGATGGAGTGATGGGGTAAATAGTGAAACAATGGATGGAGAGATGGGGTTATATAGTGAACCAATGGATGGAGTGATGGCATATATAGGGAAACAATGGATGGAGTGATGGGGTAAATAGTGAAACAATGGATGGAGAGATGGGGTTATATAGTGAAACAATGGATGGAGAGATGGGGTTATATAGTGAAACAATGGATGGAGAGATGGGGCTATATAGTGAACCCATGCATGGAGTGATGGGGCTATATAGTCAACCAATGGATGGAGAGATGCGGCTATATCGTGAAAAAATGGATGAAGTGATGGGATATAAATGAAGCAATGGGTGGAGTGATGGAGTGTGTAGTGAAACAATGGATGGAGTTATGGGATATAAATGAAACAATGGATGGAGTGATGGAGTGTATAGTGAAACAATGGATGGAGTGAAGGGGCTATATAGCGAACCAATGGATGGAGTGAACGTGTTATATAGTGAACCAATGGATGGAGTGATGGGTTATAAATGAAGCAATGGATGGAGTGATGGAGTGTATAGTGAAACAATGGATAGAGTGATGGGGTTATTTAGTGAAACAATGGATGGAGTGATGGGGATATAGAGTGAAACAATGGATGGAGTGATGGGGCATATTGTGAACAAACTGCATAGCATGATGGGATTGGATTGTGAACCAATGGATGGAGTGAACGGGTTATAAAGTGAACCAGTGGATCGAGTGATGGGATATAAATGAAGCATGGATGGATGGCGAGATGGGGTTCATAGTGAACCAATGGATGAGCTGATGGTGTCTATCGTGAAACAATGGATGGAGCAATGGAGCATATTGTGAACTAATGAATGGACTCCTGGGGTATCTAATAAAACAATAGATGGCGTGATGGGGTTATATAGTGAAACAATGGATGGAGAGATGGGATATAGAGTGAAACAATGGATGGAGAAATGGGATATGGAGTGAAATAATGGATGGAGTGATGGGGTTATATAGTGAACAAAGGGATGGATTGATGGGGATATCCAGTGAACCAATGGATGGAGTGATCATGTTATATAGTGAAACAATGAATGGAGTGATGTGGATATATAGTGAAACAATGGATGGAGTGATTGGGATATATAGTGAACCAATGAATGGAGTGATGTTGTTACATATAGTGAAACAATGGAGGTAGTGATGGGGATTATATAGCGAACCAATGGATGGAGTCATGGAGCGAATAGTGAATCAATGGATGGAGTGATGGCGCGTAGAGTGAACCAATGGATGTAGTGATGGGGTATCAAGTGAAACAATGGATGAAGAGATGGTGTATATAGCGCAAGAATGGATGGAATGAAGCGGCTATGTTGTGAACCAATGAATGGAGCAATGGAGCGTCCCGTGATCTAATGAATGGAGTCCTGGGGTATCTAGTGCAACAATAGATGGAGTGATGGGGAAAAATAAAGTTAACCCATGGATGGAGTGATGGGGTAATTGGTGAACCAATGGATGGAGTGATGGGATATATAGTGAAACAATGGATGGAGTGATGGGGGAAATAGTGAAACAATGGATGGAGTGATGGAGTGTATTGTGAAGCAATGGATGGAGTGATGGGGTTATATAGTAAAACAATGGATGGAGTGATGGGGATATAGAGTGAAGCAATGGATGTAGTGATGTAGCGTATAATGAATCAATGGATGGAGTGATGGGGTATATCGTGAAACAATGGATGGAGTGATGGGGCATATAGTGAACAAACTGGATAGCATGATGGGATTAGATTGTGAACCAATCGATGGAGTGAAGGGGTATACAGAGAACCAATGGATGGAGTAAACGGGTTATAAAGTGAACCAATGGATCGAGTGATGGGATAGAAATGAAGCATGGATGGATGGCGAGATGGGGTTCGTAGTGAACCAATGGATGAGCTGATGGTGTATATAGTGAAACAATGGACAGAGCAATGGAGCATATCGTGAACTAATGAATGGACACCTGGGGTATCTAGTGAAACAATAGATGGCGTGATGGGGTTATATAGTGATACAATGGATGGAGAGATGGGATATATAGTGAAACAATGGATGGAGTAATGGGGTAAATAGTGAAACAATGGATGGAGAGATGGGATATATAGTGAAACAATGGATGGAGTAATGGGGTAAATAGTGAAACAATGGATGGAGAGATGGGATATATAGTGAAACAATGGATGGAGTAATGGGGTAAATAGTGAAACAATGGATGGAGAAATGGGATATAGAGTGAAATAATGGATGGAGTGATGGGGTTATATAGTGAACAAAGGGATGGATTGATGGGGATATATAGTGAAGCAATGGGTGGAGTTATGTAACGTATAGTGAATCAATGGGTGGAATGATGGGGAAGAGTGAAGCAATGGATGGAGACATGGGGGTATATGGTGAAACAATGAATGGAGTGATCGTGTTATATAGTGAAACAATGAATGGAGTGATGTGGATATATAGTGAAACAATGGATGGAGTGATTGGGATATATAGTGAACCAATGAATGGAGTGATGTTGTTACATAGTGAAACAATGAATGGAGTGATGTGGATATATAGTGAAACAATGGATGGAGTGATTGGGATATATAGTGAACCAATGAATGGAGTGATGTTGTTACATAGTGAAACAATGGAGGTAGTGATGGGGATCATATAGCGAACCAATGGATGGAGTCATGGAGCAAATAGTGAATCAATGGATGGAGTGATGGAGCGTAGAGTGAACCAATGGATGTAGTGATGGGGTATCAATTGAAACAATGGATAGAATGATGGGGTTATATCCTGAAGCAATGGATGGAGTGATGGGTCATCTGGTGAAACAATGGATGGAGTGATGAGGAATATCGTCATCCAATGGATGAATTGATAGGGTTATATAGTGAAACAATGGATGGAGTGATGGGGCATATCGTGAACAAACTGGATCGAGTGATGGGGTTAGATTGTGAACCAATCGATGGAGTGAAGCGATATATGGAGAATCAATCGATGGAGTGAACAGGTTATATAGTGAACCAATGGATGGAGTGATGGGGTTATATAGTGAACCAATGGATGGAGACATGGGGAACATAGTGATCCAATGGAAGAAGTGATAGGGTACACCGAGAACCAATGGAGGGAGTGATGCAGTTTTTTTAGTGTACCAGTGGATGCAGTGATGGGATAAAAGTGAAATAATGGTTGAAGTGATGTAGCGCATAGTGAAGCAATGGATGGAGTGATGGAGTGCTGAGTGATGCCATGGATGGAGTGATGTAGTTTTTTAGTGAACCAATGGATGGGGTGAAGGGATATACAGTAAAACAATGGACAGAGTGATGGGGAATATCATGAACCAACTGGACGGAGTGATGTGGCAACATCGTGAACCAATAGATGGAGTCAGGGGAATATAGTGATCGAATGGAAGAAGTGATGGGGTACATAGAGAATCAATGGATGGAGACATGGGGTTTGTAGTGAACCACTGGATGGAGTGATGGGCTATCTAGTGAAACAATGGATGGAGTGATGGGGTTATATAGTGAACCAATGCATGGAGAGATGGGGTTTGTAGTGAACCAATGGATGGAGTGATGGGCTATCTAGTGAAACAGTGGATGGAGTGATGTGGTTATATAGTGAACCAATGGATGGAGTGATGGGGTTTGTAGTGAACTAATGGATGGAAGATGGGGTTTGTAGTGAACCATTGGATGGAAGATGGGGTTTGTAGTGAACCAACGGATGGAGTGATGGGCTATCTAGTGAAACAAAGGATGGAGTTATGGGGTTATATCGTGAAAAAATGGATGGAGAGATGGAGCTATACAGTGAAACAATGGATGGAGTGATGAGGCATATTGTGAACAAATGGATGGAGTTATGGGGTTATTTAGTGAAACAGTGGTTGGAGTGATGGGGTTATATAGTGAACGAATGGATGGAGTGATGGGGTTATAGAGTGAAGAAATGGATGGAGCGATGGGGTTATATACTGAATGAATGGATGGTGTGATGGGGTTATACAGTGAAACAATGGATGGTGAGACGGTGTTATATAGTGAACAACTGGATGGATGGTTTAGCATATAGGGAATCAATGGATGGAGTGATGGGGTATATAGTGAAATAATGCATGGAGTGTTGGGGCATATAGTGAAGCAATGAATTAAGTGATGGGAACATATAGTGAATCAATCGATGGAGTGATATGGTATCGAGTGAAACAATGGATGGGGTGATATGCTAATACATTGAACCAACAGATGGAGTGGTGCAGTGTATGGTGAACCAATGGATGGCATGATGGGGCATATAGTGAAGAAATGGATGGAGTGATGGGGCACACAATGAAGCAATGGATGGATTGATGAGGTTACAGAGTGAAGCTAAGGATGGAGTGATGGGGTTATAATGTGAACCAATGGATGGAGTGATGGGGTTATTAGTGAAACAGTTGATGGAATGTTGGAGCATATAGTGAACCAATGGTTGGCATGATCAGTTCATATTGTGAACCAATTGATGGAGTGATCTTGTTATAGAGGGAACCAATGGGTGGATTGATCGTGATACATAGTGAACCAAAGGATGGACTGATGGGGCATACAGTGAAGCAATGGATGGAGGCATGGGGCAGATAGTGAAGCAATGGACGGAGTGATGGGGTTACAGAGTGAACCAATGGATGGATTGTTTGGGTTATTTAGTGAACCAATGGATGGAGTGCTGTGGTATGTAGTGAAACAAAGGATGGAGTGATGGGGTTAGATAGTGAACAAATGGATGGATGGATGGGCATATTGGGAACCAATAGATAGAGTGATGGGGTATATCGTGAAACAATGGACGGAGTGATGGGGCAGAGAGTGATGCAATGGATGGAGTGTTTAGTTTTTTAGTTTAGTTTAGAGATACAGCACTGAAACAGGCCCTTCGGCCCACCAACTCTGTGCCGACCATCAACCACCCATTTTATACTAATCCTACACTAATCCCATATTCCTACCACATCCCCAACTGTCCCTATATTTCCCTACCACCTACCTATACGAGGGGCAATTTACAATGGCCAATTTACCTACCAACCTGCAAGTCTTTTGGCTGTGGGAGGAAACCGGAGCACCCGGAGAAAACCCTCACTGACACAGGGAGAACTTGCAAACTCCACACAGGCAGTAGCCAGAATTGAACCCGGGTCGCTGGTGCTGTGAGGCTGCGGTGCGAACCACTGCGCCACTGTGCCGCCCGAGTGAAACAATGGATGGAGTGATGGGGTATATAGTGAAACAATGGATGGAGTGATGGGGTTATATCGTGAAAAAATGGATGGAGTGATGGGGTTGTACGGTGAACAAATGGATGGAGTGATAGGGTTGTATGGTGAACAAACGGATGGAGTGATGGGGTAATATAGTGCACCAATAGATGGAGAGATGGGGTATACAGTGAAACAATGGATGGAGTGATGGGGTAGATAGTGAAACAATGGATGGAGTGATGGGGTTATATAGTGAACCAATGGATGCAGTGATGTGGTATGTCATGAAACAATGGATGGAGTAATGGGGTTATATAGTGAACAAATGGATGGAGTGATGCGGATTTATCGTGATCCAATGGATGGAGTGATGGGTTATATAGTTAACCAATAGATGGAGAGATGGGGTATATAGTGAAACAATGGATGGAGTGATGGGGTATATAGTGAAACAAAGGATGGAGTGATGGGGTATATAGTGAAACAATAGATGGTGTGATGGGGTTATATAGTGAACAAATGGATGGAGTGATGGGGTTATATAGTGAACCAATAGATGGAGAGATGGGGTATATAGTGAAACAATGGATGGAGTGATGGGGTGATATAGTGAACAAATGGATGGAGTGATGGGGTTGTATGGTGAACAAATGGATGGAGTGATAGGGTTGTATGGTGAATAAATGGATGGAGTGATGGGGTAATATAGTGAACCAATAGATGGAGAGATGGGGTATATAGTGAAACAATGGATGGAGTGGTGGGCTATATCGTGAAACAATGGATGGAGGGATAGCATTGTATAGTGAACCACTGGACGGAGTGCTGGGGTATTTAATGACGCAATGGATGCATTGATGGGGCATATAGTGAAACAATGGATGGAGTGATGGGGTTATTTAGTAGAACAATGGTTGGAGTGATGGGGTTATTAAGTGAAACAGTTGATGGAGTGATGGGGCATATAGTGAACCAATAGATCGATTTCCAATGTAACATAATGGATCAATGGATGGAGTGATTGGATAATATGGAACCAATGGGTGGAGTGAAGAGATATATAGCGAAACAATCGATGGAGTGATTGGATAGTATTGAACCAATGGGTGCAGTGATGAGGTATATCGTGAAACAGTCGATGGAGTGATTGGATACAATTGAACCAATGGGTGCAGTGATGGGGTGTATAGTGAAAAAATGGAGGGAGTGATGGGGTTTTATAGTGAACCAATGGATGGAGTGATGAGGCGTATAGTGAACCAATGAATTGAGTGATGGGGCATATCGTGAAGCAATGGATAGAGTGATGAGGTTATATAGTGAACCAATGGGAGAAGGGATGTGTTTATACAGTGAAACAATGGATGGTGCGATGGAGTTATATCGTGAACCAAAGGATGCAGTGATGGGGCATATAGTGTAGCATTGGATAGAGTGCTGGGATTATATCGTGATCCAATGGATGGAGTGATGGGGTTATATAGTGAACCAATAGATGGAGAGATGGGGTATATAGTGAAACAATGGATGGTGTGATGGGGTTGTATGGTGAACAAATGGATGGAGAGATGGGGTATATAGTGAAACAATGGACGGAGTGGTGGGCTATTTCGTGAAACAATGGATGGAGTGATGGCATGGTATAGTGAACCACTGGACGGAGTGCTGGGGTATTTAATGACGCTATGGATGCATTGATGGGGCATATAGTGAAACAATGGATGGAGTGATGGGGTTATTTAGTAGAACAATGGTTGGAGTGATGGGGTTATTAAGTGAAACAGTTGATGGAGTGATGGGGCATATAGTGAACCAATAGATCGATTTCCAATGTAACATAATGGATCAATGGATGGAGTGATTGGATAATATGGAACCAATGGGTGGAGTGAAGAGATATATAGCGAAACAATCGATGGAGTGATTGGATAGTATTGAACCAATGGGTGGAGTGAAGAGATATATAGCGAAACAATCGATGGAGTGATTGGATAGTATTGAACCAATGGGTGCAGTGATGAGGTATATAGTGAAACAATCGATGGAGTGATTGGATAGTATTGAACCAATGGGTGCAGTGATGAGGTATATAGTGAAACAATGGAGGGAGTGATGGGGTTTTATAGTGAACCATTGGATGGAGTGATGAGGCGTATAGTGAACCAATGAATTGTGTGATGGGGCATATAGTGAAGCAATGGATAGAGTGATGAGGTTATATAGTGAACCAATGGGAGAAGGGATGTGTTTTCCAGTGAAACAATGGATGGAGCGATGGAGTTATATTGTGAACCAAAGGATGCAGTGATGGGGCATATAGTGTAGCATTGGATAGAGTGCTGGGATTATATAGTGCTCCAATGGATGGAGTGATGGGGATTTATATTGAATCATGGATGGGTTGATGGAGCGCAGTGAAACAATGGATGGTCTGATGGGGTTATATAGTGACACAATGGATGGAGTGTTGGGTGATGGAGAGAAACAATGGATGGTCTGATGGGGTTATATAGTGACACAGTGGATGGAGTGTTGGGTTATGTAGAGAAACAATGGATGGTCTGATTGGGTTATATAGTCAAGCAATGGATGGAGTGATGTGGTATGTCGGGAAACAATGGATGGGTTGATGGGGCATTGAGTGAAACAATGGATAGAGTGATGGGGTTATATGGTGAACAAATGGTATGATGGATGGACATTTAGGGAACCAACAGATGGAGTGATGGGGTATATTGTGAAACAATGGATGGAGTGATGGTTTATATAGTGAACCAATGGATGGAGTGACGAGGTTATATAGTGAACCAATGGATGGAGAGGTGGGGTAGATAGTGAAACAATGGATGGAGTGATGGGGTATATAGTGAAACAATGGATGGAGTGATGGGGTTATATAGTGAAAAAATGGATGGTGTGATGGGTTTATACGGTGAACCAATGCATGGAGTGATGGGGTTATATAGTGAACCAATAGATGGAGAGATGGGGTATATAGTGAAACAATGGATGGAGTGATGGGGTTATATAGTGAAAAAATGGATGGAGTGATGGGGTTGTACGGTGAACAAATGGATGGAGTGATAGGGTTGTATGGTGAACAAATGGATGGAGTGATGGGGTAATATAGTGAACCAATAGATGGAGAGATGGGGTATATAGTGAAACAATGGATGTACTAATGGGGTTATATAGTGAAAAAATGGATGGCGTGATGGGGTATATAGTGAAACAATGGATGGAGTGATGGGGTTATATAGTGAAAAAATGGATGGTGTGATAGGGTTATAAAGTGAGCAAATGGATGGAGTGATAGGGCATATAGTGAAACAATGGATGGAGTGATGCGGTTATTTAGTGAAACAATCGATGGAGCGATGGTGTTATGTAGTGAGCAAATGGATGGAGTGATGGGGCATATAGTGAAACAATGGATGGAGTGATGCGGTTATTTAGTGAAACAATCGATGGAGCGATGGTGTTATGTAGTGAACAAATGGATGGAATGATGTGGTTATTTAGTGAAACAGTTGATGGGGTTATGGGGCATATAGTGAATAAATGGATGGATGGATGGGGTAAGTAGTGAAACAATGGATGGATTGATGGGGTTATATCCAGAACCAATGAATGGAGTGATGGAGCACAGTGAAACCAAGGATGGACTGATGGGGATATATAGTGAACAGATGGATGGATGGATGGGCATATAGGGAATCAATGGATGGAGATGGCGGATATAGTGAAACAATGGATGGTCTGATTGGATTATATCGTGAACCAAAGGATGGAGTGATGGGGTTATAGAGTGAATCAATGGGAGAAGGGATGTGTTTATATAGTGAAACAATGAATGGAGCGATGGGGTTATATAGTGAACCAAAGGATGCAGTGATGGGGCATATAGTGTAGCATTGGCTAGAGTGCTGGGGTTATATAGTGCTCCAATGGATGGAGTGATGGGGATTTATAGTGAACCAATGGATGGAGTGATGAGGTTATATAGTGACACAACGGATGGTCTGATTGGTTTTTATAGTGAAGCAATGGATGGAGTGATGTGGTATGTAGGGAAACAATGGATGGGTTGATGGGGCTCATTGTGTAACAATGGATAGAGTGATGGGGTTATATAGTGAACAAATGGAATGATGGATGGGCATTTAGGGAACCAATAGATAGAGTGATGGGGTTATATAGTGAAGCAATGGATGGAGTGATGGTGTTATATAGTGAACAAATGGAATGATGAATGGGCATTTAGGGAACCAATAGATAGAGTGATGGGGTTGTATAGTGAAACAATGGTTGGAGTGATGGGTTTATATAGTGAACCAATAGATGGAGAGATGGGGTATATAGTGAAACAATGGATGGAGTGATGGGGAAAGTAGTGAAACAATGGATGGATTGATGGGGTTATATCCAGAAGCAATGGTCGGAGTGATGGGGCACAGTGAAACCAAGGATGGACTGATGGGGTTATATAGTGAACAGATGGATGGATGGATGGGCATATAGGGAATCAAGGGATGGATTGATGTATATAGTGAAATGATGGATGGAGTGTTGGGGTTATATAGTGAAGCAATGGATGGAGCGATGGGTTATATCATGAAACAATGGATGGAGTGTTGGGTTTTTATAGTGAAGCAAAAGATGGAGTGATGGGGTTGTACCGTGAACCAATGCATGGAGTGATGGGGTTATTTAGTGAAACAGTTGATGGAATGATGGGGCATATAGTGAACCAATGGATGGAGTGATGGGGTATGTAGTGAACCAATGGTTGGCGTGAAGGTTTCATATCGTGAGCCAATGAATGGAGTGCTCTTGTTATATCGTGAAGCAATGAATGGATTGATAGTCTTATATAGTGAACAAAAGGATGGAGTGATGGGGCATATAGTGTAGAAATGGCTAGAACAATGGGGTTATCTAATGAACCAATGGATGGAGTGAGGGGGCATATAGTGAAGCAATGGATGGAGTGATGGGGCACAGAGTGAAGCAATGGATGGAGTGATGGGGCATATAGTGAAGCAATGCATAGAATGATGGGGTTATATAGTGATACAACGGATGAATTGATTGGGCTATGTAGTGAAACAACGGATGAAGTGATGGCGTTATATAGTGAACCAATGGATGGATGGATGGGTATATAGGGAACCAATAGATAGAGTGATGGGGTATATCATGAAACAATGGATGTAGTGATGGTTTATATAGTGAAACAATGGATGGAGTGATGGGGCATAGAGTGATGCAATGGATGGAGTTATGGGGTTGTATCGTGAACCAATGGATTGGATGACGGGGTTATGTAGTGAACCAATGGATGGAGTGGTGGGGTTATATAGTGAAACAATGGATGGAGTGATGGGGTATCTTGTGGAACAATGGATGGAGTGATGGGTTATGTAGTGAAAAAAAATGGATGGAG
The DNA here is from genome assembly GCF_036365525.1 of Heterodontus francisci. Classification (NCBI taxonomy): domain Eukaryota; kingdom Metazoa; phylum Chordata; class Chondrichthyes; order Heterodontiformes; family Heterodontidae; genus Heterodontus; species Heterodontus francisci. The sequence goes on along the minus strand of NC_090386.1, from coordinate 16,525,089 downwards.
TGATGGGGTTGTATCGTGAAAAAATGGATGGAGTGATGGGGTTGTACAGTGAACCAATGAATAGCGTGTTCGGGCATATAGTGAAACAATGGATGGTCTGATGGGGTTATGTAGTGAAAAAAATGGATGGAGTGATGGGGTTGTATCGTGAAAAAATGGATGGAGTGATGGGGCATATAGTGAGCCAATGGATAGATTTCTGGTGTTATATAGTGATGTTATTTGGTGTTATATATGTTGGGGTGTATAGTGAAAGAATGGATGGAGTGATGGGACAATAATGAAAGAATGGATGGAGTTATGGGGCACATAGTGAAGCAATGGATAAAGTGATGGGGATATATAGTGAATCAATCGATCAGGTTATGGGGCATATCGTGAACCAATGGATGGAGTGATGTGTTTATATAGTGAAACAATGGATGGATTGATGTGTTTATATAGTGAACAAATGGATTGATGGATGGGCACATAATGAAACAATGGATGGAGTGATGGTGTTATATAGTGAAATAATGGATGGAGAGATGGGGTAAATAGTGAACCAAGTTTAGTGATACAGCACTGAAACAGGCCCTTCGGCCCACCGAGTCTGTGCCGACCAGCAACCATCCATTTATACTAATCCTACACTAATTCCATATTCCTACGACATCCCCACCAGTCCCTATAGTTCCCAGCACCTACCAATACTAGGGGCAATTTATAATGGCCAATTTACCTGTCAACCTGCAAGTCTTTGGCTTGTGGGACGAAACCGGAGCACCTGGAGGAAACCCACGCAGACACAGGGAGAACTTGCAAACTCCACACAGGCAGTACCCAGAATTGAACCCGGGTCGCTGGAGCTGTGAGGCTGCGGTGCTAACCACTGTGCCACTGTGCCGCCCAACACGCTTGGAGATGAGGTTGGAGGCAGGTGCAGGTTGGGAAAATAGTGGACAGCGACCCAACGCATTCCTGCCTCCAGAGGACTTTCCCAGGAGCTGGCTGGAACTGGGGTTAAGCTGCCTGCAGCACGATGCAGGCAGCCAATTAGTGAAATCAGGGCCCCACCTAGGAGCTGTTTTGTGACAGCGACGGTATTTTAACGCCAATGGAGCAGCTGCCCTACTGTGTGCGAAAGCTGGCAGCTCATTGGAAGTGGGGCCATTAACGCCTCCTTTAAAATCTAGTCCACAAACCCAACCCACCCACCCCCCCAGAGCCATGATGATCATTGAGCCACAGCTGCGGCCACAGGTCATCTGTGGAAGGGTTCCTCTTTTATCAATCCGACTTCTTCAGAGGGCGCCTCCATCTTCAGACATCCTTGTGCTTTCCCACACCTACATTAGCAGCACCCACCTTTCCTGGTGGGGCAGCTAGCTACCCACAGCTTCGGGCACTCCGATTGGCCTGCCCGCCGATGTGGCTCACCTGCTGTCCCTAATTGGCCAATTAACACGCTGCTTCCAGGATGATTGCACAGTCAGGCGGGACTCAGACACCTTTGGGGTCGGGACCCATGTGTGGTCTTGATGCCTGCAGGAAACTTCAGCCCATCATTTCAGTTTTTCCTTTCTGTTTCTGATGAAGGGTCACTGACCTGAAATGTTAACTCTGCTTCTCTCTCCACAGATGCTGCCAGACCTGCTGAGTATTTCCAGCATTTTTTGTTTTTGTTTCAGGTTTCCAGCATCTGGGTACTGCCTGTGCGGAGTTTGCAAGTTCTCCCTGTGACAATGTGGGTTTCCGCCGGGTGCTCCGGTTTCCTCCCACAGTCAAAGACTTGCAGGTTTATAGGTAAATTGGCCATTGTAAATTGCCCCTAGTGTAGGTAGGTGGTAGGAGAATAGTGGGGATGTGGTAGGGAATATGGGATTAATGTAGGATTAGTATAAATGGGTAGTTGATGGTCAGCTCAGACTCGGTGGGCCGAGGGGCCTGTTTCAGTGCTGTATCTCTCTCTATGATCAGTTTGTGACTCTCTCCCAACGGTAGGCAAAAGGGTTAGCTCACCCTGTGTAGATTTCAGTACAGCAGGCATTGGCAAGTATGCATCCAGTGGGGTTCGCAGCTTAATTTTTCATTTTAATGTTTCGAACCAATGGTTGGAGTAATGGGGTTGTTTAGTGAAACAATTTATTTTTAATTTTATTTATTTATTTTTTGTTTAGAGATACAGCACTGAAACAGGCCCTAAGGCCCACCGAGTCTGTGCCGACCATCAACCACCCAATTTTCCGAATCCTACACTAATCCCATATTCCTATCACATCCTCACCTGTCCCTATATTCTCCTACCACCTACCTATACTAGGGGCAATTTATAATGGCCAATTTACCTATCAACCTGCAAGTCTTTTGGTGGTGGGAGGAAGCCGGAGTACCCGACGAAAACCCACGCAGACACAGGGAGAACTTGCAAACTCCACACAGGCAGTACCCAGAACTGAACCCGGGTCACTGGAGCTGTGAGGCTGCGGTGCTAATCATTGCGCCACTGTGCCGCTTGTAGACTGAGTGCTGTGGTATTTAGTGAAACAATGGATGAATTGATGGGTTTAGATAGTGAAACAATAGTTGGAGTGATGGGGTTATATAGTGGACCAATGGATGATGTTATGGGGTTAGATAGTGAGGCAATGGATGGAGTGTTGGAGAATATAGTGAAGATGATTCATCAATTACCTTCCTTCAATCATAAGGTCAGACATGGGGATGTTCGCTGATGATTGCACAATGTTCAGCACCATTCGTGACTCCTCAGATACTGAAGCATTCCGTGTCGAAATGCAGCAAGACCTGGACAATATCCAGGCTTTGGCTGATAAGTGGCAAGTAACATTCGCGCCACACAAGTGCCAGGCAATGACCATCTCCAACAAGAGAGAATCTAACCATCTCCCCTTGACATTCAACGGCATTACCATCGTTGAATCCCCACTTTCAACATCCTAGGGGCTACCATTGACCAGAAACTGAACTAAAGTAGCCATATAAATACTATGGCGACAAGAGCAGGTCAGAGGCTAGGAATCCTGAGGCAAGTAATTCACCTCTTGACTCCCCAAAGCCTGTCCACCATCTACAAGGCACAAGTCACGAGTGTGATGAAATACTCTCCACTTGCCTGGATGGGTGCATCTCCAACAACACTCAAGAAGCTCAACACCATCCAGGACAAAGCAGCCTGCTGGATTGGCAGACCATCTACAAACATTCACTCCATCCACCACCGACGCACAGTGGCAGCAGTGTGTACCACCTATAAGATGCACTGCAGCAATGCACCAAGGCTCCTTAGACAGCACCTTCCAAACCCACGACTTCTACCAACTAGAAGGACAAGGGCAGCAAATACATGGGAACACCACCACCTGCAAATTCCCCTCCAAGTCACACACCATCCTGACTTGGAACTGTATCGCCGTTCCTTCACTGTCGCTGGGTCAAAATCCTGGAACTCCCTTCCTAACAGCACTGTGGGTGTATTTACCCCAAATGGACTGCAGTGGTTCAAGAAGGCAGCTAACCACCACCTTCTCAAGGGTAATTAGGGATGGGCAATAAATGCTGGCATAGCCAGTGATGCCCACATTCCATGAATGAATTAAAAAAAAAGTGTTGGGGTTCTATAATGAACAAATGGATGGATGGATGGGGTATTGAGTGAACCAATGGATGGAGTGATGGGGCATTTATTGAACCAATGCATCAAGAGATGGGGCATGGAGTAAACAAATGGATGGAGTGATGGGGCTATATAGTGAACCAGTGGATAGTGTAATGGGGTAAATCGTGAACCAATGGATGGAGTGGTGGTGTGATGGGGCATATAGTGAAACAATGGATGGACTGATGGGGTTATGTAGTGATACAATGGATGGAGTAATGGGATTGTATTGTGAACCACTGGACGATGCCCTGTGGTATTTTGTGAAACAATGGATATATTGATGGGGCACATAATGAAACAATGGATGGAGTGATGGGGTTATACAGTGAAGTAATGGATGGAGCGATGGGGTTATGTAGTGAAACAGTTGATGGAGTCATGGGGCATATAGTGAACCAGTGGATGGAGTAATGGGGCAGATAGTGAAACAATGGATGGAGTGATGGGGTTAAATAGTGAACGAATGGATGGAGTGATGGTGTTACATAGTGATCAAATGGAAGGATGGATGGGCATCTAGGGAACAAATGGATGGAGTGATGGGACTTATAGTGAACCAATGGATGGAGTGATGTGGCATATCGTGAAGCAATGGATACAGTGGTGTTATATAGTGAACCAACGGATAGAGTGATGGGGCTTTATAGTCAACCAATGGATGGACTGATATGGTTATATTGTGAAACAATAGGTGGAGTGATGGGGCTATATAGAGAAACAATGGATGGAGTGATGGGGTTACATCATAAACCAATGAATTGAGTGATTACGCACAATGTGAACCACTGGATGGAGTGATGGGGTATGAAGTGAACCAATGGATGCAGTGATGGTCTTACAGAGAGGTAAAATGGATGGAGTAATGGGGCATGTAGTGAAAAAATGAATGGACTGATGGGGTTATATCATGAAACAATGGATGGAGTGATGGGTTGTATAGTCAACCACTGGACAGAGTGTTCTGGTATTTATTGAAAAAATGGATGAATTGATGGGGCATATAGAGAAACAAGGGATGGAGTGATGGGGTTATATAGTGAAACAGTTGATGCAGTGATGGGGCATATTGTGAACCAAGGGATAGATGTTTGGTGTTATATAGTGAAACAATGGATGGAGTGATGGGCTGTATAGTGAACCGCTGCACAGAGTGCTGTGGTATTTACTGAAACAATGTATGGATTGATGGGGCATATAGAGAAACAAGGGATGGAGTGATGGGGATATCTAGTGAACCAATGGATGGAGTGATGGGTTATATAATGAAACAATGGATGGATTGATGGGGTTATATAGTGAACCAATGGATGGAGTGATGGGGCATCTTGCGAACCAATGGATGGAGTGATGGCATTATTTAGTGAACCAATGGATGGGTGATATATTGAACCAATGGATTGATTGATGGTGTTCTATAGTGAACCAATGGATGGAATGATGTGGCATATAGTGAACCAATGGATGGAGAGATGGGGTATATAGTGAAACAATGGATGGTGTCATGGTGCATATAGTGAAAAAATGGATGGAGTGATGGGGTTATATAGTGAAACAATGGATGGCGTGATGGGGTTGTGGAGTGAACCACAGGATGGAGTGCTGAGGTATTTAGTGAAACAATACATGGATTTATGGGGCATCTAACAAAGAACCAAGAACAAAGAACAAAAAACAGTGCAGCACAGGAACAGGCCATTTGGCCCTCCAAGCCTGCGCCGATGACTGTCTAAACTAAAACGTTCTGCACTTCCGGGGACCGTATCCCTCTCTTCCCATCCTATTCATGTATTTGTCAAGATGCCTCTTAAATGTGTCTGTGGTTCCTGCTTCCACCACCTCCCCGGCAGCAAATTCCAGGCACTCACCACCCTCTGTGTAAAGAACTTGCCTCGCACATCCCCTCTAAACTTTTCCCCTCGCACCTTAAACCTATGTCCGCTAGTAACTGACTCTTCCACCCTGGGAAAAAGCTTCTGACTATTCACTCTGTCCATGCCACTCATAACTTTGTAAACCTCTATCATGTCACCCCTCCACCTCCGTCATTCCAGTGAAAGCAATCCAAGTTTATCCAGCCTCTCCTCATAGCCAATGCCCTCCAGACCAGGCAACATCCTGGTAAACCTCTTCTGTACCCTCTCCAAAGCCTCCACGTCCTTCTGGTAGTGTGGCGACCAGAATTGCAAGCACTCTTCCAAGTGCAGCCTAACTAAAGTTCTGTACAGCTGCAGCATGTCTTGCCAATTTTTATACTCTATGCCCCGACCGATGAAAGCAAGCATGCCGTATGCCTTCTTGACTACCTTATCCATATGCGTTGCCACTTTCAGTGACCTGTGGACCTGTACGCCCAGATCTTTCTGCCTGTCAATACTCCTAAGGGTTCTGCCATTTATTGTATACTTCCCACCTGCATTAGACCTTCCAAAATGCATTACCTCACATTTTTCCGGATTAAACTCCATCTGCCATTTCTCCGCCCAAGTCTCCAACCGATCTATATCCTGCTGTAATCCTCTGACAATCCCCATCACTATCCGCAACTCCAACAACCTTTGTGTCGTCCGCAAACTTACTAATCAGACCAGCTACATTTTCCTCCAAATCATTTATATATAGTACAAACAGCAAAGTTCCCAGCACTGATCCCTGCGGAACAACACTAGTCACATCCCTCCATTCAGAAAAGCACCCTTCCACTGCTACCCTCTGTCTTCTATGACAGAGCCAGTTCTGTATCCAACTTGCCAGCTCACCTCTGATCCCGTGCGACTTCACCTTTTGTACCAGTCTGCCATTAGGGACCTTGTCAAAGGCTTAACTGAAGTCCATATAGACAACATCCACTGCCCTTCCTTCATCAATCATCTTCATTTCCTCAAAAAACTCAATCAATTTGGTGAGACATGACCTCCCTTCACAAAACCATGCTGCCTTCGCTAATAAGTTCATTTGGTTCCAAATGGGAGTAAATCCTGTCCCGAAGAATCCTCTCTAATAATTTCCCTACCACTGACGGAAGGCTCACCGGCCTATAATTTCCTGGATTATCCTTGCTACCCTTCTTAAACAAAGGAACAACATTGGCTATTCTCCAGTCCTCTGGGACCTCACCTGTAGCCAATGAGGATACAAAGATTTCTGTCAAGGCCCCAGCAATTTCTTCCCTTGCCTCCCTCAGTATTCTGGGCTAGATCCCATCAGGCCCTGGGGACTTATCTACCTTAATGCTTTGCAAGAAGCCCAACACCTCCTCCTTTTTGATAACGACATGACCCAGACTATCTACACTCCCTTCCCTAGACTCATCATCCACCAAATCCTTCTTTTTGGTGAATACTGATGCAAAGTACTCATTTAGTACCTCGCCCATTTCCTCTGGCTCCACACATAGATTCCCTCCTCTGTCCTTGAGGGGCCAACCCTTTCCCTGGTTACCTTCTTGCTCTTTATATATGTATAAAAAGCTTTGGCATTCTCCTTAATCCTGTTTGCCAATGACTTTTCATGACCCCTTTTAGCCCTCCTGACTCCTTGCTTAAGGTCCTTCCTATTTTCTTTATATTCCTCAAAGGCATCGTCTGTTCCCAGCCTTCTAGTCCTTACGATTGCTTCCTTTTTCTTTTTGACTAGGCTCACAATATCCCTCGTTATCCAAGGTTCCCGAAACTTGCCAAACTTATCCTTCTTCCTCACAGGAACATGCTGGTCCTGGATTCTAAACAGCTGACGTTTGAAAGACTCCCACATGTCAGATGTTGATTTACCCTCAAACAGCCGCCCCTAATCTAAATTCTTCAGTTCCAGCCTAATATTGTTATAATTAGCCTTCCCCCAATTTAGCACCTTCACCCGATGACTACTCTTATCCTTATCCACAAGTAGCTTAAAACTTACGGAATTATGCTCCCCTACCGAAACTTCGACCACCTGGCCGGGCTCATTCCCCAATACCAGGTCCAGTACGGCCCCTTCCCTAGTTGGACTGTCTACATATTGTTTCAAGAAGCTCTCCTGGATGCTCCTTACAAATTCTGCCCCATCCAAGCCCCAAGCACTAAGTGAGTCCCAGTCAATTGAGGGGAAGTTAAAATCACCCACCACTACAACCCTGTTACTTTTACATCTTTCCAAAATCTGTCTACATATCTGCTCCTCTACCTCCCGCTGGCTGTTGGGAGGCCTGTAGTAAACCCATAACATCATGACTGCATCCTTCCTATTCCTGAGCTCCACCCATATTGCCTTGCTGCATGACCCCTCCGAGGTGTCCTCCCGCAGTTCTTCTTCTTTGGCCTCCTTGTCTCGAGAGACAATGGGTAAGCGCCTGGAGGTGGTCAGTGGTTTGTGAAGCAATGCCTGGAGTGGCTATAAAGGCCAATTCCAGACTGACAGACTCTTCCACAAGTGCTGCAGATAAAATTGGTTGTTGGGGCTATCACACAGTTGGCTCTCCCCTTGCGCTTCTGTCTTTTTTCCTGCCAACTGCTAAGTCTCTTCGACTCGCCACACTTTAGCCCCTCCTTTATGGCTGCCTGCCAGCTCTGGCGATCGCTGGCAACTGACTCCCACAACTTGTGATCAATGTCACAGGACTTCATGTCGCGTTTGCAGACGTCTTTAAAGCGGAGACATGGACGGCCGGTGGGTCTGATACCAGTGACGAGCTCGCTGTACAATGTGTCCTTGGGGATCCTGCCATCTTCCATGCGGCTCACATGGCCAAGCCATCTCAGGCGCCGTTGGCTCAGTAGGGTGTATATGCTGGGGATGTTGGCCGCCTCGAGGACTTCTGTGTTGGAGATACGGTCCTGTCACCTGATGCCAAGGATTCTCCGGAGGCAGCGAAGATGGAATGAATTGAGATGTTGCTCTTGGCTGACATACGTTGTCCAGGCCTCGCTGCCGTAGAGCAAGGTACTGAGGACACAGGCTTGATACACTCGGACTTTTGTGTTCCGTGTCAGTGTGCCATTTTCCCACACTCTCTTGGCCAGTCTGGACATAGCAGTGGAAGCCTTTCCCATGCGCTTGTTGATTTCTGCATCGAGAGACAGGTTACTGGTGATAGTTGAGCCTAGGTAGGTGAACTCTTGAACCACTTCCAGAGCGTGGTCGCCGATATTGATGGAGGGGGCATTTCTGATGTCCTGTCCCATCATGATGTTCGTTTTCTTGAGGCTGATGGTTAGGCCAAATTCATTGCAGGCAGCCGCAATCCTGTCGATGAGTCTCTGCAGACACTCTTCAGTGTGAGATGTTAATGCAGCATCGTCAGCAAAGAGGAGTTCCCTGATGAGGACTTTCTGTACTTTGGTCTTCGCTCTTAGACGGGAAAGGTTGAACAACCTACCACCAGATCTTGTGTGGAGGAAAATTCTTTCTTCTGAAGACTTGAACGCATGTGAGAGCAGCAGGGAGAAGAAGATCCCAAACAGTGTGGGTGCGAGAACACAGCCCTGTTTCACGCCACTCAGGATAGGAAAGGGGTCTGATGAGGTGCCGCTGTGCTGAATTGTACCTTTCATATTGTCATGGAATGATGTGATGATACTTAGTAGCTTTGGTGGCCATCCGATCTTTGCTAGTAGTCTGAAGAGACCACGTCTGCTGACGAGGTCAAAGGCTTTGGTGAGATCAATGAAAGCAACATAGAGGGGCATCTGTTGTTCACGGCATTTCTCCTGCAGCTGGCGAAGGGAGAACAGCATGTCAATGGTGGATCTCTTTGCTCGAAAGCCACACTGTGCCTCAGGGTAGACACGCTCAGCCAGCTTCTGGAGCCTGCTTAAAATGACTCGAGCAAGGACTTTCCCCACTATGCTGAGCAGGGAGATTCCATGGTAGTTGTTGCAGTCACAACGGTCACCCTTGCTCTTATAGAGGGTGATGATATTGGTATCGCGCATGTCCTGTGGTACTGCTCCCTCGTCCCAGCACAGGCAAAGCAGTTCGAAACAGTGCTGAAAGTATAGCAGGCTTGACACTGTTGATGATTTCAGGGGTAATGCCATCCTTCCCAGGGGCTTTTCTGCTGGCTAGAGAATCAATGGCATCACTGAGTTCCGATTTTGTTGGCTGTTCGTCCAGCTCATCCATGACAGACAGAGACTGGGCTGCATTGAGGGCGGTCTCAGTGACAACATTTTCCCTGGAGTACAGTTCTAGGTAGTGCTCAACCCAGCGGTCCATTTCCTTGCGTTGGTCAGTGATTGTGTCCCCTGATTTAGATTTGAGTGGGGCGATTTTCTTGATGGTTGGCCCAAAAGCTCTCTTAATGCCATCATACATTCCTCTGATGTTTCCAGTGTCAGAGGCCAGCTGAATATGACTGCATAGGTGTTGCCAGTAGTCATTTGCGCAGCGCCTGGCTGTTCTTTGTGCAGCGCTTCTGGCTGCTTTAAGTGCTATGGATGTTAACTCGCTGGGGGCTTTCTTGTAATTCAACAGTGCAATGTGGTCAGCGGCAACGACAGGTTCCAGCTCTTCAAAGTGAGATTGAAACCAGTCTGCATTCTGCTTCACACGTTTGCCAAAAGTGGTCATTGCTGAGTCATAGATGGCGTTTCTGATGTGGACCCACTTGGTCTCTGCATCCCCCGTAGGAGTGTTTTGAAGGGTTTTGTCAAGTGAATTTAGAAACTTATTTAACAGCTGTGGATGAGAAATTCTGCTAGTGTTGATGCGCGGGTGGCCCTTCTGCTTGGAGTGATGCAGCTTCTTTGGTCTGAGTCTAACCTTGCTGCACACCAGGGAGTGGTCGGTGTCACAGTCCACACTGAGGAAGCTGCATGTGATTTGAACGCTGTTTAAAGAGGCTCACCTTGTGACGATGAGGTCCAGCTGGTGCCAACGACGTGATCTTGGGTGCCTCCAAGAAACCTGATGACAGGGTTTAGTGTGAAAGAATGAGTTGGTGATGCAGAGGTTGTGATAGGTACACAACTCAAGCAGTCTCTGTCCATTCTCATTCATCCTTCCAATGCCACAGTACCCAAGGCAGGAGGGCCATGAGTCATGGTCGGCCCCAACCCTGGCATTGAAGTTCCCCAGCAGGAACAGGTGTTCAGTATTAGGAATGCTACTAATGATATTATGGAGTTCCTCGTAGAATTGGTCTTTAGCTTCAGTTGGGGAGCAGAGTGTTGGAGCATAGATGCTGAGTAGGTGTACTGGACCAGAGGTGGTGAGCAGTCGGATGGACAGTATGCGTTCCATTTGAAGGTGGCTCTATCATGCCGAGCAAAGAGTTTCTGATGGCGAAGCCCACTCCATGCTGTCCTGGTTCTTCAGGATCCTTACCCTGCCAGAAGAAGGTGTAGTCTTGCTCGCTTAGAGATCCGCTCGCAGGGAGGCGTGTCTCCTGAAGTGCTGCAATGTCCACATTGAGTCTACTGAGCTCATTGTTAATGATGGCGGTCTTCCGAGAATCGTTGGTTTGTGCAACATCTTCCGACACATAGTTCTGACGTTCCAGCTTGCAAAACGAAGGGCTGGTACCTTCTTTCCTTTTTTGGTCGTGCTGTTTGGTCCAGTGTTACAGTCCATTTGTCGGGCAATGACCCTGAGCTCCAAGCACCCATTGAAACAGGTAGACTGTGGCGGGACAGAACCTTACTGACCGGGGGCTGCCCGGTTTGAGGTGGGCGGTAGCTGTTCAGTGAGATGCGATGACCTCTCCCACTGACAAAGGCAACCCATGGTGCCCAATCTCTACGCCAATTGAGCTGGACTTATAACCCGTAATTGCTGCCTTCCGTGTTGTTTTAGTCGCTGTGAGGTGACTATGGAGTGACCTCTCCATGACGCATGCCTGGGTGGATGTATGGAGGTTGTGAGTTGCCCAAGCTTCAAAACCCCCCTCTCGGCCTTCCTGGTGGGGTCCAAATGAGTGCAGAGCACGACGTTTGGCACCGGTATGGCTGCAGGAACTGCCAGAAACATGCCAAAGGTGATTTTCTGTTAGGGTTTACTCCCTTAGCCTTGGTCTCTCCCGAGACGCCCACAAGGCAGTGGGGTTGTTAGGGTCCCTGCTCAGGTGTAGGTGGATGCTGGTGGGAGGAGGTGGGGGATGCGGGAGGAGGTGCGAGGGGGAGGGGTGCGGTGGGAAGGGTGTGCAAGGGGGAGCTGGGAAAGGGCTGCTAGGGAAGGGGGTGCGAGGGGAAGATGGTGCGGGGGGGCAAGCTGGAAAGGGGGTGCGAGGGGGTGGGGAGGGCGGAGCGGGGGGATGGGAAGGGGGTGCAGGTAATAAAACATTTCATCAGCTCTTGTTTGCAGTGAAATGCTGCAAGTAACCAGAGTCAAGGCTACAAACTGGATTTAGGCAGGTTTAGTAAAAGTTTTAAGAAGTAAGAAGTTGAGGAGCCGTCTAAACCCTGGAGTGCCTCTGGGCGCTGGAAAACGGATTTTGGATCCTGGGGTCGTCCATCGCTACTCTGGTGGACGGGATCCCCGAACACAGCCATGTGGTCTTCCTGTCCTTCGACCATACCAATGCCACATTTAAGATGAAAGAGCGAGGTCGCTGCTCCCGAGCCGGCGGGGAACTCAGTTGCCCGTCCAGAGTGTCGAACGTTAAAGGCAGCATGGCCATGCCGGGTTGCAGGTCTCAATACCTTAAGTTTTTTTAATTGCTGCCATTCATCTTCAGAGATATCTACCTTGTCTAGTTTATTGAAGATGCAGCAATTTTATGTGTGATGTACGTCAGCACTGTGAAATTTGTCTGATGAGTAGAATTCACCTGGTCCCTTGCATCTTCTGTGTAAGTTGAATGCTTCCATGATGCCTTTAGCTGTGATATTCTCCTTAACCAGTAATGCAACTCCCCCACCCCTTTTACATCCCCCTCTATCCCACCTGAAGCTTCTAAATCCTGGAACATTTAGCTGTCAATCCTGTCCTTCCCTCAACCAAGTCTCTGTAATAGCAACAACATCAAAGTTCCAAGTACTAATCCAAGCTCTAAGTTCATCTGCCTTACCTGTTATACTTCTCTCATTGAAACAAATGCACTTCAGACCACCAGTCCCGCTGTGCTCAGCATCATCTCCCTGCCTGCTCTTCCTCTCAGTCTTACTGGCCTTATTTACTAGTTCCCCTTCATTTATTTCACCTGTTGACCTGCTGCTCTGGTTCCCACCCCCCTGCCACACTAGTTTAAACCCTCCCGAGTGATGCTAGCAAACCTCGCAGCCAGGATATTTGTGCCCCTCCAGTTTTGATGCAACCCACCCTTCTTGTACAGGTCGCACCTGCCCCTGAAGAGATCCCAATGATCCAGATATCTGAAACCCTCCCTCCTACATCAATTGTTCAGCCACATGTTTAGCTGCACTATCTTCCTATTTCTAGCCTCACTGGCACGTGGCACAGGGAGTAATCCCGAGAGTACAACGCTAGAGGTCCTGTCTTTTAACTTTCTACCTAACTCCCTGAACTCCCCCTGCAGGACCTCGTCACTCTTCCTGCCTATGTCATTAGTATCGATGTATACCACAACCTCTGGCTGTTCATCCTCCCCCTTCAGAATGCCCCCTGTCGATTCAGAGACATCCTTGACCCTGGCACCAGGGAGGCAACATACCATCCTGGAGTCTCTTCGACGTCAACAGAAGCGCCTATCTGTGCCCCTGACTATAGGGTCCCCTATAACTATTGCTGTTCTGTGCTTTGCCCCTCCCTGCTGAAAAACAGAGCCAGTCGTGGTGCCACTGCTCTGGCTGCTGCTGTTTTCCCCTGATAACCCATCCCCCCCAACAGTATCCAAAATGGTATACTTGTTAGAGAGGGGGATAGCTACAGGGGATTCCTGCACTGACTGCCTGCCTCTTCTAGCGGTCACCCATCTATTTGCCTGCACCTTGGGTGTAACCACTTCTCTAAAACTCCTGTCTATGACGCTTTCTGCCACCTGCATGCTCCTAAGTGCATCCAATTGCTGCTTGAACCAATCCATGCGGTCTGTGAGGAGCTGCAACTGGGTACACTTCCTGCAGATGTAGTCGTCCGGAACGCTGCAGGCGTCATGGACCTCCCACATCTCACAAGTGAATCACTTTACCACTCTAACTGACATTTCTAACCCTAATTAATAAATTAATTTAAAATAAATCATTAAATACTTATTAAATCCTTACTGAATTGTATTACAATAAACTATATGGTCCCTAGTGCTAGATTTCTGCTATAAATATTAAATGCTAAATACAGTAATCTCCTCCCTCCAGTTCAGTTACTCTGCTTATTAATTAATTAGTTAATTAAGGATTTAATCAATTTTTATCAATGTTTTATATTCAAATTCAGTACAGATTCCCTACCAGCCAATCAGGTCACTTTTTCAGTTTTTTTTTAGTTTTTTTATATAGTGAAATAATGCATGGAGTGATGGAGTAAAATCGTGAAACAATGGTTGGAGTGATGGGGTTATAAAGTGGACTAATGGATGGAGTGATGGGGGTATATAATGAAGCAATGGATGGATTGATGGAGTGTTTTGTGAAACAATGGATAGATTGATGGGGCACATAGTGAAATAATGGATGGAGTGATAGGGTTACATAGTGAAACAATGGATGGAGTGATGGGGTTATGCAGTGAACAAATGGATGGAGTAATGGGATTATGTAGTGAACCAATGGATGGGGTGATGGTGTATAGAGTGAAAAAATGGATGGAGTGATGGGGCAGATAGTGCAACAATGTATGGAGTGATGGGGTTACATAGTGAACCTATGGATGGATCGATGGTGTTATATAGTGAAACAGTTGAAGGAGTGTTGCAGCATAAAGTGAAGCAATAGATGGAATGATGGGGCACATAGTGAAACAATGGATGGAGTGATGGGCTATGTAGTTAAACAAAGAATGGAGTGATGGGGCGCATAGTAAACCAATGGATGGAGTGATGGGACATATAGTGAAGCAATGGATAGAGTGAAGGTGTTATATAGTGAACAAATGGATGGAGTGATGCAGTATATAGTGAAACAATGGATGGAGTGATAGGGTTATATAGTGAAACAATGGATGGAGTGATGGAGTATAGAGTGATACAATGGATGGACAGAACCAATGGATTGAGTGATGTGGTATGTAGTGAACCAATGGATAGAGTGATGGGGATATATTGTAAACCAATGGATGGAGTGATGGGATAATATACTGAACCAATGGATGGATGGGGTATACAGTGAACCAATGGATGGAGTGATGGGGTTAGATATTGTGAGCCAATGGATGGAGTGATGGGTTTATAGTGAAACAATGTATGGAGTGATGAAACTCAGTGAAACAATGGATGGACTGTTGGGGTTATATAGTAAACAAATGGATGGAGTGATAGGGTTATAGAGTGAAACAATGGTTGCAGTGATGCAATTATAAAGTGGACCAATGGATGGATGGATCTGTGTATAGGGAACCAATAGACGGAGTGATAGATTATCTTGTGAACCATTGGGTATGTAATGAAACAATGGATGGAGTGATGGGGTTAAATTGTGAACCAATGAATGGAGTGATGGGGTTATAAAGTGAACCAATGGATGGATTGGTGGGGTTATCTAGTGAAACAATGGATGGAGAGATGGGGTATATAGTGAAACAATGGATGGAGTGATGGGGCATATAGTGAAACAATGGATGGAGTGATGGGGTATATAGTGAAACAATGGATGGAGTGATGGGGCATATAGTGAAACAATGGATGCAGTGATGGGGCATATAGTGAAACATGAATGGAGTGATGGGTTTCTATCGTGTAACAATGGATGGCGTGTTGTGGTAATATAATGAACCAATAGATGGAGTGATGGGGTAATATAGTGAACCTATGGGTGGATGAATGTGCGTACAGGGAACCAATTGATGGAGTGATGGGGTAATAGAGTGAACCAATGGATGGATGGATGGATGGGACATACAGTGAACCAATGGATGGAGTGATGGGGTATATAGTGAAACAATGGATGGCATGATGGAATTGATTTGTGAGACAGTGGATGGAGTGATTGGGTTATATAGTGAAACAATGGATGGAGTGATGGGATATGTAGTGAACCAATGGTTGGAGTGATGGGTTATGTAGTGAACCAATGGATGGAGTTATCTTGTTGTATTGTGTACCAATGGATGGATTGATGGTGTTAGATCGTGAACCAATGGATGGAGTGATGGGGTATACAGAGAAACAATGGATGGAGAGATGGGGTTTGTAGTGAAACAGTGGATGGAGTAGTGGGGCATATAGTGAAGAAATGGATAGAGTGATGGTGTTATATAGTGAAAGAATGGTTGGAGTGATGCACTTATACAGTGAAACAATGGATGGAATGATGGGGTTATATAGTGAAACAATGCATGGATTGATGGGGATATGTAGTGAACAAATGGATGGATGGGCATATAGGGATCCAATGAATGGAGTGATGGGCCATATATTGTAACAATGAATGGAGTGATGGGGTATATAATGAAATAATGGATGGAGTGATGGGGCTATATAGTGACCCAATGGATGGAGTGATGGATTACATAGTGAACCAGTGGATGGAATGATGGGGTTAACTTGTGAACCAATGAATGGAGTGATAGGGTATTATAGTGAACCAATGGATGGAGTGGTGGGGTTATCTAGTGAAACAATGAATGGAGAGATGGGGTAGATGGTGAAAAAATGGATGGAGTGATGGGGTATCTAGTGAATCAATGGAGGGAGTGATGGTGTTATATTGTGAATAAATGGATGGAGTGAAGTGTTATGTAGTGAAGCAATGGATGGATTGATGGGGCATATAGTGACACAATGGATGGAGTGATGGGGTTATATAGTGAACAGATGGATGGAGAGATTGGGTATGTAGTGAAACAATGGATGGAGTAGTGGGGCATAACGTGAAGAAATGGATAGAGTGATGGTGTGAAAGAATGGTTGGTGTGATGCGGTATATATTGAAACAATGGATGGAGTGATGCAATTATATAGTGAAACTATGGATGGAATGATGGGGTTATATAGCGAACCAATGGATGGAGTTTTGGGGTTATATAGTGAACCAATGGATGGAGTGATGGGGTAATATAGTGAACCAATTGATGGGGTGATGGGGCATAGAGTGAAACAATGGATGGAGTGATGGGGTTATACAGTGAAACAATGGATGGAGTGTTGTGGTAATAGTGAACCAATGGATGGAGTGATGGGGTAATATAGTGAACCAATGGATGGAGTGATGGGGCATATAGTGAACCAATGGATGGAGTGATGTGGTTTTTTAGTGAACCAGTAGATTGAGCGATGGGGTGTATGGGGAACAAATGGATGGCATGATGGAGTTGATTTGTGAAACCGTGGATGGAGTGATTGGGTTTTTAGTGACCCAATGGATGGAGTGATGGGATATGTAGTGAACCAATGGTTGGAGTGATGGGGTTATGTAGTGAACCAATGGATGGAGTGCTGGGGTTATATAGTGAACAAATGGATGGAGTGATGGGGTTATATAGTGAAACAATGGATAGAGTGATGGGTATATTGTGAACCAATGGATGGAGTAGTGGGGCATATGGTGAAGAAATGGATGGAGTGATTGTGTGAGATAGTGAAAGAATGATTGCAGTGATGCGGTATATATTGATACAATGGATGGAGTGATGCAGTTATATAGTGAAACGATGGATGCAATGATGGGGTTATGTAGTGAACCAATGGATGGTGTGATGGGGCGTCTAGTGAATGAATGGATGGGGTGATGGGGTATATAGGCAACCAATGGATGGAGTGGTGGGTTATAAAGCGAACCAATGGATGCAGTGATGTTGTATAGTGAACCAACGGATGGATTGATGGTGTTATATAGTGAACCAATGGATGGAGAGATGGGGTATGTAGTGAAACAATGGAAGGGTTGATGGCGTATATCATGAAGCAATGGATGGAGTGATAGGGCATCTAGTGAACCAATGGATGCAGTGATGGGATTCTATTGTGAAACGTTGGATGGAGTGATGGGATTATATCGTGAAGCAATGGATGGAGTGATGTGGGTATATTGTGAACAATTGGATGGATGGTTGGGCATATTGTGAAACAATGGATTGAGTGATTCGGTATATAGTGAACGAATGGATGGAGTGATGTGGTACGTATTGAAGCAATGGATCGACTGATGGGGTTATAATGTGAATGAATGCAAGGATGGATGGATGGGCGTATAGGAAACAAATGGATGGAGTGATGGTTTGTATAGCTGGAGTGATGGAGTTATGTAGTGAACCAATAGATCGAGCGATTGGGGTTTTTAAAAAAAAAAATTTTGATTTAGAGACACAGCAATGAAACAGGCCCTTCGGCCCACCGAGACTGTGCCGACCATTAACCACCCATTTATACTAATCATACACTGTTCCCATATTCCTACCACATCCTCACCTGTCCCTATATTTCCCTACCACCTACCTATGCTAGGGGCAATTTATAACGGCCAATTTACCAAACAACCTGCAAGTCTTTGGCATGTGGGAGGAAACCGGAGCACCCGGAGGAAACCCACGCAGATACAGGGAGAACTTGCAAACTCCACACAGGCAGTACCCAGAATTGAACCCGGGTCGCTGGAGCTGTGAGGCTGTGGTGCTAACCACTGCGCCACTGTGCAGGGAACCAATAGATGGCATGATGGGGTTGGATTGTGAACCAATGGATGGATTAATGGGGTATATAATATAGAGAAACAATGGATGGAGTGACGGGGTTATATTGTGAATCAATGGATGGAGTGATGCGGTTATATGGTGAACCAATGGAGGGAGTGATGGAGCACAGTGAAACAATGGATGGAGTTATGGGGCATATAGTGAAGCAATGGATGGAGTGATGGGGGTATAAAGTGAAAACATGGATGGATGGATGGGCGTACAGGGAACCAATGCATGGAGTGATGGGGTACATAGTGAAGCAATGGATGAAGTGATTGGGTATATACTGAACCAGTGGATGGAGTGATGGGGCATATAGTGAAACAATGGATGGATTGATGGGGTATATAGTGAAACCATGGATGAAGTGATGATGTTATATAGTGAACCAATGGATGAATGTATGGATGGATGGGCGTACAGGGAACCAATGGATGGAGTGATGGGGTATATAGTGACACAATGGATGGAGTGATGTTGTGTAGTGCACCAATGGATGGATGTATGGATGGATGGGCGTAAAGTGAAACAATGGATGGAGTGATGGGGTTGTATAGTGAACCACTGGATTGAGTGATGGAGTATTTAGTGAAACAATGTTTTGGTGTTATGTGATGAAATAATGGGTGGAGTGCTGAGGTATACAGTGAACCAGTGGATGGAGTGATGGGGTTATGTATTGAAACAATGGATGGAGTGATGGGGTTACATAGTGAAACAATAGATGGATTGATGGGGTTATATAATGGATCATGGAGTTGCGGGGATATATAGTGAATCAATGGATGGAGTTATGGGGCATATAGTGAACCAATGGATGGAGTGATCAGCTCATATAATGAACCAATAGATCGAGCGATGGGGTGTATGGGGAACCAACGGATGGTGTGATGGGGTTGAATTGTGAAACAATGGATGGTGTGATGGGGATATATAGAGAAACAATGGATGGTGTGATGGGCTTATATTGTGAAACAATGGATGGAGTGATGTTGCTATATAGTGAACCAATGGATGGAGTTCTGGGATAATGTACTGAACCAATCGATGGAGTGAAGGGGTTATGTACTGAAGCAATGGATGGAGTGATGGGACACTTAGTGAAGCAATGGATAAAGTAATGGGGATGTATAGTGAATCAATGGATGGAGTGATGTATATATTGAAACAATGGATGGAGTGTTGGGGTGCACAGTGAATCAATGGATGGAATGATGGGGAATATAGTCAACCAATGGATGGAGCAATGCGATAATATTGAACCAATGGATGGATTTACGGCGTTATATGGTGAACCAATGGATGGATTGGTGGGGATATATCTTGAACCAATGGATAGAGTGATGGGTTATATAGTGAAGCAATGGATGGAGTGATTGGATATGTAGTGAACCAATGGATGGAGTGATGGGGCAGACAGTGAAACAATGGATGCAGTGATGGAGTTACATAGTGAACCAATGTATGGAGTGATGTGGTATGTCGTGAAACAATGGATGGATTGATGGGGCCATCCATTGGTTCACTATATACCCAATCACTACATCCATTGCTTCACTATATAACCCATCATTCCATCCATTGGTTCACTATACACCCATCCATTCAACCATTTGTTCATTATAGAACCCCATCACTTCATCCATTGTTTTACTACATAACCCCATCAGTCCATCCATTGGCTCACGTTATAACCCCATCACTCCAACAAATGGATGGATGGATGCGCATATAGTGAACCAATGGATTGAGTGATGGGTCATATATTGTAATAATGGATGCAGTGAAGAGGCTATCTATTGAACCAATGGATGGAGTGATGGGGTATATAGTGAAACAATAGATGGAGTGATGGGGTATATAGTGAAACAATGGATGGAGTGATGGTGTTATGTAGAGAACCAGTGGATGGAGTGATGGATTATATTGTGAACCAGTGGATGGAGTGATTGGGTATGTAGTGAAACAATGGATGGAGTGATGGGGTTATATAGTGAACCAATGTATGGAGTGATGGGGTTATCTTGTGAACCAATGAATGGAGTGATGGGGTTACATAGTGAAACAATGGATGGAGTGGTGGGGTTATCTAGTGAAACAATGGATGGAGAGATGGGGTATATGGTGAAAAAAGGGATGGAGTGATGGAGTATCTAGTGAAGCAATGGAGGGAGTGATGGTGTTATATTGTGAACCAATGGATGGAGTGATGTGTTATGCAGTGAAACAATGGATGGATTGATGGGGTTATAGAGTGAAAGAAGCATTGGAGTGATGCGATATATAGCGAACCAATGGATGGAGTGTTGGGGTTATATTTTGAAGCAATGGATGGAGTGATGTGGTATATAGTGAACCAATGGATGGAGTGATGTGTAATGTAGTAAAGCAATGGATGGCTGATGGGGTTATAATGTGAACAAATGCATGGATGGAGTGATGGGGTGTATGGGGAACAAATGGATGGAGTGATGGTGTGTATAGTGAAACAATGGATGGAGTAATGGGGCATATAGTGAAGCAATGGATGGACTGATGGGGTTATGTAGTGAACCAATAGAACGAGCGATGGGGTGTATGGGGAACCAATGGATGGAGTGATGGAGCGCAGCGAAACAATGGATGGACTGATGGGGTTATAGAGTGAACCAATGGAGGGAGTGCTGGAGCACAGTGAAACAATGGATGGATTTATGGGGCATATAGTGAAGCAAAGGATGGAGTGATGGGGGTATAAAGTGAACAAATGGATGGATGTATGGGCGTACAGGGAACCAATGGATGGAGTGATGGGTAACAAAGTGATACAATGGATGGAGTGATTGGGTATATACTGAACCAGCGGATGGAGTGATGGGGCATATAATGAAACAATGGATGGATTGATGGGGTATATAGTGAAACCATGGATGAAGTGATGATGTTATATAGTGAACCAATGGATGGATGGGCGTAAAGGGAACCAATGGATGGAGTGATGAGGCCTATAGTGAAGCAGTGAATGGAGTGATGGGGTTGTATCGTGAACCACTGGATTGAGTGATGGAGTATTTACTGAAACAATGGATGAATTGATGGGGCATATAGTGAAATAATGGATAGAGTTTTGGTGTTATATGGTGAAACAATGGATGGAGTGTTGCAGTGTATAGTGAACCAATCGATGGAGTGATGGGATAATGGTGAACCAATGGGTGGAGTGATGAGGTATATAGTGAACCAATGGATGTAGTGATAGGATATATAGTGAAACAATGGATGGAGTGATGGTGTTATACAGTGAACCTATGGATGGAGTGATGGGGCATATAGTGAAACAATGGATGGATTGATGGGGTTATGTATTGAACCATTGGATGGATTGATGAGGTTATATTGTGAAACAATGGATGGAGTGAGGAGTTTATAGTGAAACAATGGATGGAGTGATGGGGTTATATAGAGAAACAATGGATGGAGTGATGGAGTGCATGGAAACAATGGATGGGTTTATGAGGCATATAGTGAAGCAATGGATGGAGTGTTGGGGGTATAAAGTGAACAAATGGATGGATGGATGGTCGTACAGGGAACCAATGGATGGAGTGATGGGTACATACTGAACCAGTGGATGGAGTGATGGGGTAGCTAGTGAATCCATGGATGAAGTGATGATATATAGTGAAACAATGGATGGATTGATGATATATAGTGAACCAATGGATGGATGTATGGATGGATGGAGTAAACAGTGAACCAATGGATGGAGTGATGGGGTTATATAGTGAAACAATGGATGGAGTGATGTGGTATGTAGTGAAACAATGGATGGAGTGATGTGATATTTAGTGAAACAATGGATAGATTGATGGGGGATATAGTGAAACAGTGGATGGAGTGATGGGATAATGTTGAACCAATGGGTGGAGTGATGGGGCACATCGTGAAGCAATGGATAAAGTGATGGGGATATACAGTGAATCAATGGATAGATTGATGGGGTTATAGAGTGAAACAATGGATGGATTGATGGGGATTATATAGCGGACCAATGGATGGTGTGATGGGGTTATAGAGTGAAACAATGGATGGATTGATGGGGATTATATAGCGGACCAATGGATGGTGTGATGGGGTTATATAGTGAAGCAATGGATGGAGTAATGGGTTTATAGTGAACCAATGGATGGAGTGGTGGGGCATATTGTGAAACAATGGATGGATTGATGGAGGTATATAGTGAAACAATGGATGGATTGATCGGGTTATCTTGTGAACCAATGGATGGATTGATGGTGTTATATAGTGAACCACTGGATTGAGTGATGGCGTATATAGTGAAGCAATGGATGGAATGATGGGGTTATAGTGAACCAATAGATGGAGTGGTGGGGCATATCGTGAAAAAGTGGATAGAGTGAAGGGGTTATAGAGTGGAAGAATCATTGGAGTGATGCGGTATACAGTGAACCAATGGATGGAGTGATGGGGTTATATAGTGAAGCACTGGATGGAGTGATGGGGTTAGATAGTGAAGCACTGGATGTAGTGATCGAGTTGTATAGGGAACCGATGGATGTAGTGATGGGGTTATATTGCAAACCAACGGATGGAGTGATGGGGTTATATAGTGAAGCAATGGTTGGAGTGATGTGGCATGGAGTGAACCAATGGATGGAGTGATGGCGTGATATAGTGAAGCTATGGATGGAGTGATGGGGTTACATCTTGATACAATGGATGGGGCGATGGGGTTATACAGTGAAGCAATGGATGAAGTGACGGGCTCTCTAGTAAACCAATGGATGGAGTGATGGGATTACATAGTGAAGCAATGGATGGAGTGATGGCGTGATATGGTGAAGCTATGGATGGAGTGATGGGGTTATATAGTGAAGCAATGGTTGGAGTGATGTGTTGCATAGTGAAGCAATGGATGGAGTGATGGGGCATTGAGTGAACCAATGGATGGAATGATGGGGTTATATAGTGGAACAATGGATGGAGTGATGGGGTTAAATAGTGATGCATTGGTCGGAGTGATCTGTTATATAGTGAACCAATGGATGGAGTAATCTGTTATATAATGAAGCAATGGATGGAGTAATGGGGTGATTTAGAGAAACAATGGATGTAGTGATGGGGCATAGAGTTAACCAATGGATGGAGTGATGGGGTTATATAGTGAAATAATGGATGGAGTGATGGGGCATATAGTGAAAAAATGTATGGAGTAATGTCATATATATTGAAATAATGGATGGAGTGATGTGTTATATAGCGAACGAATGGATTTAGTGATGGGGTTATGTAGTAAACCAATGGATGGAGTGATGGCGTATATAGTGTAGCAATTGATGGATTAATGGTGCAGATAGTGAACCAATCGATGGAGTGATGGGGTTTATAGTGAAGCTATAGATGGAGTGATGATATGTTGTGAACCATTGGATGGAGCAATGGGGTATATAATGAACTAATGGATGGATTGATGGGGCATGTTGTGAAAAGATGTATGGAGTAATGTCGTATATATTGTAACAATGGATGGAGTGATCGAGTTACATAGTGAATGAATGGATGGATGCCTGTGGGTTTTTTTTCATTCATTCATGGGCTGTGGGCGTCGCTGGCCAGGCCAGCATTTATTGCCCATCGTTAATTGCCCTTGAGAAGGTGGTGGTGAGCTGCCCTCCATTTGGGGTAGGTACACCCACAGTGCTGTTAGGAGGTGAGTTCCAGGATTTTGACCCAGCGCCAGTGAAGGAACAATATAGTGAACCAATGAATGGATTAATGATCTTATATGGTGAAACAGTGGATGGAGTGATGGGGAATGAAGTGTACCAATGGATGGAGTAATGGGGTTAAAATGGACAAAAGAGCTGAACTCAAGAAGTGAGACAAGGCAGCATCTGACCGAGCATGGCATGAAGGAACCCTAGCAAAACTGGAGTCAATGGGAATCAGGGGGAAAACTCTGCTGGTTGGAGTCATACCTAGCGCAAAGGAAGATGGCTGTGGTTGTTGGAGGTCAATCATCTGAGCTCCAGGACATCACTGCAGGAGTTCCTCAGGTTAGTGTCCTAGGCCCAAGCATCTTCAGCTGCTTCATTAATGACCTTCCTTCAATCATAAGGTCAGAAGTGGGGATGTTTGCTGATGATTGCACAATGTTCAGCACCATTCGTGACTCCTCAGATACTGAAGCAGTCCGTGTAGAAATGCAGCAAGACCTGGACAATATCCACGCTTGAGCTGATAAGTGGCAAGTACCAATCAGAGACAGAATCTAACCATTTCCCCTTGACATTCAATCGCATTACCATCGCTGAATCCCCCACTATCAACATCCTAGGGGCTACCATTGACCAGAAACTGAACTGGAGTAGCCATATAAATATCGTGGCTGCAAGAGTATGTCAGAGGCAAGGAATCCTGTGGCAGGTAACTCACCTCCTGTCTCCCCAAATCCTGTCCATCATCTACAAGGTACAAGTCAGGGGTGTGATGGAATACTCTCCACTTGCCTGGATGGGTGCAGCTCCAACAACACTCAAGAAGCTCGACACCATCCAGGACAAAGCAGCCCGCTTGATTGGCACACC
This sequence comes from Heterodontus francisci, assembly GCF_036365525.1. NCBI lineage: Eukaryota > Metazoa > Chordata > Chondrichthyes > Heterodontiformes > Heterodontidae > Heterodontus > Heterodontus francisci. The sequence continues at coordinate 16,500,141 of NC_090386.1, read as the reverse complement.
ATCCACAAACATTCACTCCCTCCACCACTGACGCACAGTGGCAGCAGTGTGTACCATCTACAAGATGCACTGCAGCAATGCACCAAAGCTCCTTCGCCAGCACCTTCCAAACCTGCGACCTCTACCAACTAGAAGGACAAGGCGAGCAAATACATGGGAACACCACCACCTGCAAGCTCCCGTCCAAGTCACACACCATCCTGACTTGGAACTATATCGCCGTTCCTTCACTGCCGCTAGGTCAAAATGTTGGAACTCCCTTCCTAACAGCACTGTGGGTCGACCTACCTCACATGGACTGCAGCGGTTCAAGAAGGCAGCTCACTGCCACCTTCTCAAGGGCAATTAGGGATGGGTAATAAATGCTGGCCTGGCCAGCGAAGCCCATATCATATGAATGAATAAAAAAAAAGGATGGACTGATGGGGTTATATAGTGAAACAATGGATGGAGTGTTGAATTATAGAGTGAACCAATAAATGGATGATGGGGGTCTAAATTGAACAAATGGATGGAGTGATGGGGTATTTCGTGAAACAGTGGATGGAGTGATGGGTATATAGTGAATCAATGAGAGATGGGGTGATTGGGGTCCATAGAGACGCTGAAGGATGGAGTGAGGGGTATATAGTGAATCGGTGGGGGATGGAGTGAGGGGGAAGAAAGTGAATCAGTGGGAAATGGATTGAGCAGGTATATAGTGCATTTCTGGGGTTGGAGTGAGGGGGTATATAGTAAATCAACGAGGGATGGGGTGAGGTAGTACATAGTGAATCAGTGGGGCATGGAGTGAGGGGTATATAGTTAATCGATGGGGGATGGATGGAGCTGGTACATAGTGAATCAGTGGAGCGATGGAGTGAGGGGGTATAAAGTGAAACAGTTGCCAATGGAGTGAGGGGTATATCGTGAATCAGTGAGGCAAGCAGTGAGGGGGTATATAGTGAAACAGAGGGGGTAAGAGTGAGTGGGTATATAATGAATCAATAAGGGATGGGGTGAGGTGGTACACAGTGAATCAGTAGAAAATGTTGTGAGGGGTATATCGCAAATAAGCGTGGGATGGAGTGAGGGGGTACAAAGTGAATCAGTGAGGGATGGAGTGAGGGGTATATAGTGAATCAGTGAGGAATGGAGTGAGGGGCATGTAGTGAATCAGTGAGGGATGGAGAGAGGGGCATGTAGTGAATCAGTGAGGGATGGAGTGAGGGGTATATAGTGAATCAGTGATGGATGGAGGAGGGGCATGTAGTGAATCAGTGAGGGATGGAGTGAGGGGTATATAGTGAATCAGTGAGGGATGGAGTGAGGGGTATATAGTGAATCAGTGAGGGATGGAGTGAGGGGCATGTAGTGAATCAGTGATGGATGGAGGAGGGGCATGTAGTGAATCAGTGAGGGATGGAGTGAGGGGTATATAGTGAATCAGTGAGGGATGGAGTGAGGGGTATATAGTGAATCAGTGAGGGATGGAGTGAGGGGCATGTAGTGAATCAGTGAGGGATGGAGTGAGGGGTATATAGTGAATCAGTGAGGGATGGAGTGAGGGGTATATAGTGAATCAGTGAGGGATGGAGTGAGGGGGTATATAGTGAATCACTGGGGGATGGAGTGAGGGGTATATAGTGAATCACTGGGGGATGGAGTGAGGGGTAGATAGTGAATCACTGGGGGATGGAGTGAGGGTGTATGTAGTGAATCAGTGAGGGATGGAGTGAGGGGTATATAGTGAATCAGTGAGGGATGGAGTGAGGGGTATATAGTGAATCAGTGAGGGATGGAGTGAGGGGCATGTAGTGAATCAGTGAGGGATGGAGTGAGGGGTATATAGTGAATCAGTGAGGGATGGAGTGAGGGGTATATAGTGAATCAGTGAGGGATGGAGTGAGGGGTATATAGTGAATCAGTGAGGGATGGAGTGAGGGGGTACATAGTGAATCACTGGGGGATGGAGTGAGGGGTATATAGTGAATCACTGGGGGATGGAGTGAGGGGTATATAGTGAATCACTGGGGGATGGAGTGAGGGTGTATGTAGTGAATCAGTGAGGGATGGAGTGAGGGGTATATAGTGAATCACTGGGGGATGGAGTGAGGGGTATATAGTGAATCACTGGGGGATGGAGTGAGGGGGTATGTAGTGAATCAGTGAGGGATGGAGTGAGGGGGTATATAGTGAATCACTGGGGGATGGAGTGAGGGGTATATAGTGAATCACTGGGGGATGGAGTGAGGGGTATATAGTGAATCAGTGAGGGATGGAGTGAGGGGTATATAGTGAATCAGTGAGGGATGGAGTGAGGGGTATATAGTGAATCAGTGAGGGATGGAGTGAGGGGCATGTAGTGAATCAGTGAGGGATGGAGTGAGGGGTATATAGTGAATCAGTGAGGGATGGAGTGAGGGGTATATAGTGAATCAGTGAGGGATGGAGTGAGGGGTATATAGTGAATCAGTGAGGGATGGAGTGAGGGGGTATATAGTGAATCACTGGGGGATGGAGTGAGGGGTATATAGTGAATCACTGGGGGATGGAGTGAGGGTGTATGTAGTGAATCAGTGAGGGATGGAGTGAGGGGTATATAGTGAATCACTGGGGGATGGAGTGAGGGGTATATAGTGAATCACTGGGGGATGGAGTGAGGGGGTATGTAGTGAATCAGTGAGGGATGGAGTGAGGGGGTATATAGTGAATCACTGGGGGATGGAGTGAGGGGTATATAGTGAATCACTGTGGGATGGAGTGAGGGGTATATAGTGAATCACTGGGGGATGGAGTGAGGGTGTATGTAGTGAATCAGTGAGGGATGGAGTGAGGGGTATATAGTGAATCAGTGATAGATGGAGTGAGGGGTATATAGTGAATCAGTGAGGGATGGAGGGAGGGGCATGTAGTGAATCAGTGAGGGAAGGAGTGAGGGGTATATAGTGAATCAGTGAGGGATGGAGTGAGGGGCATGTAGTGAATCAGTGAGGGATGGAGTGAGGGGTATATAGTGAATCAGTGAGGGATGGAGTGAGGGGTAAATAGTGAATCAGTGAGGGATGGAGTGAGGGGCATGTAGTGAATCAGTGAGGGATGGAGTGAGGGTGTATGCAGTGAATCAGTGATAGATGGAGGGAGGGGCATGTAGTGAATCAGTGAGGGATGGAGTGAGGGGTATATAGTGAATCAGTGATGGATGGAGGGAGGGGCATGTTGTGAATCAGTGAGGGATGGAGTGAGGGGTATATAGTGAATCAGTGAGGGATGGAGTGAGGGGGTATATAGTGAATCAGTGAGGGATGGAGTGAGGGGCATGTAGTGAATCAGTGAGGGATGGAGTGAGGGGTAAATAGTGAATCAGTGAGGGATGGAGTGAGGGGCATGTAGTGAATCAGTGAGGGATGGAGTGAGGGGTATATAGTGAATCAGTGAGGGATGGAGTGAGGGGCATGTAGTGAATCAGTGAGGGATGGAGTGAGGGTGTATGTAGTGAATCACTGGGGGATGGAGTGAGGGGTATATAGTGAATCAGTGATAGATGGAGTGAGGGGCATGTAGTGAATCAGTGAGGGATGGAGTGAGGGGTATATAATGAATCAGTGAGGGATGGAGTGAGGGGGTATATAGTGAATCAGTGAGGGATGGAGTGAGGGGTAAATAGTGAATCAGTGAAGGATGGAGTGAGGAGTATATAGAGAATCTGTGAGGGATGGAGTGAGGGGGTATATAGTGAATCAGTGAGGGATGGAGTGAAGGGGAAATAGTGAATCACTGGGGGTTTGAGTGAGGGGGTATGTAGTGAATCAGTGAGGGATGGAGTGAGGGGGTAAATAGTGAATCAGTGAGGGATGGAGTGAGGGGTAAATAGTGAATCAGTGAGGGATGGAGTGAGGGGTATATAGTGAATCTGTGAGGGATGGAGTGAGGGGTAAATAGTGAATCAGTGAGGGATGGAGTGAGGGGTAAATAGTGAATCAGTGTGGGATGGAGTGAGGGGTATATAGTGAATCAGTGAGGGATGGAGTGAGGGGTAAATAGTGAATCAGTGAGGGATGGAGTGAGGAGTATATAGAGAATCTGTGAGGGATGGAGTGAGGGGGTATATAGTGAATCAGTGAGGGATGGAGTGAGGGGTATATAGTGAATCAGTGAGGGATGGAGTGAAGGGTAAATAGTGAATCACTGGGGGATGGAGTGAGGGGTAAATAGTGAATCAGTGAGGGATGGAGTGAGGGGTATATAGTGAATCTGTGAGGGATGGAGTGAGGGGGTATATAGTGAATCAGTGAGGGATGGAGTGAGGGGTAAATAGTGAATCAGTGAGGGATGGAGTGAGGAGTATATAGAGAATCTGTGAGGGATGGAGTGAGGGGGTATATAGTGAATCAGTGAGGGATGGAGTGAAGGGTAAATAGTGAATCACTGGGGGATGGAGTGAGGGGGTATGTAGTGAATCAGTGAGGGATGGAGTGAGGGGGTAAATAGTGAATAAGTGAGGGATGGAGTGAGGGGTATATAGTGAATCTGTGAGGGATGGAGTGAGGGGTAAATAGTGAATCAGTGAGGGATGGAGTGAAGGGTAAATAGTGAATCACTGGGGGATGGAGTGAGGGGTATATAGTGAATCAGTGAGGGATGGAGTGAGGGGTATATAGTGAATCAGTGAGGGATGGAGTGAGGGGTAAATAGTGAATCAGTGAGGGATGGAGTGAGGGGTAAATAGTGAATCTCTGAGGGATGGAGTGAGGGGTAAATAGTGAATCAGTGAGGGATGGAGTGAGGGGTAAATAGTGAATCAGTGAGGGATGGAGTGAGGGGTAAATAGTGAATCAGTGAGGGATGGAGTGAGGGGTAAATAGTGAATCAGTGAGGGATGGAGTGAGTGGTAAATAGTGAATCAGTGAGGGATGGAGTGAGGGGTAAATAGTGAATCAGTGAGGGATGGAGTGAGGGGCATGTAGTGAATCTGTGAGGGATGGAGTGAGGGGTAAATAGTGAATCAGTGAGGGATGGAGTGAGGGGTAAATAATGAATCAGTGAGGGATGGAGTGAGGGGTAAATAGTGAATCAGTGAGGGATGGAGTGAGGGGTAAATAGTGAATCAGTGAGGGATGGAGTGAGGGGTAAATAGTGAATCAGTGAGGGATGGAGTGAGGGGTATATGGTGAATCAGTGAGGGATGGAGTGAGGGGTATATAATGATTCAGTGAGGGATGGAGTGAGGGGTAAATAGTCAATCAGTGAGGGATGGAGTGAGGGGTAAATAGTGAATCAGTGAGGGATGGAGTGAGGGGCATGTAGTGAATCAGTGAGGGATGGAGTGAGGGGCATGTAGTGAATCAGTGAGGGATGGAGTGAGGGGTATATAGTGAATCAGTGAGGGATGGAGTGAGGGGTAAATAGTGCATCAGTGAGGGATGGAGTGAGGGGTAAATAGTGCATCAGTGAGGGATGGAGTGAAGGGTAAATAGTGAATCAGTGAGCGATGGAGTGAGGGGTATATAGTGAATCAGTGAGGGATGGAGTGAGGGGTATATAGTGCATCAGTGAGGGATGGAGTGAGGGGTAAATAGTGAATCAGTGAGCGATGGAGTGAGGGGCATGTAGTGAATCAGTGAGGGATGGAGTGAGAGGTATATAATGAATCGGTGAGGGATGGAGTGAGGGCTATATAGTGAATCAGTGAGGGATGGAGTGAGGGGCATGTAGTGAATCAGTGAGGGATGGAGTGAGGGGGTATATAGTGAATCAGTGAGGGATGGAGTGAGGGGCATGCAGTGAATCAGTGAGGGATGGAGTGAGGGGCATGTAGTGAATCAGTGAGGGATGGTGTGAGGGGTATATAGTGCATCAGTGAGGGATGGAGTGAGGGGCATGTAGTGAATCAGTGAGGGATGGAGTGAGGAGTTTAAAGTGAATCACTGGGGGATGGAGTGAGGGGTAAATAGTGAATCAGTGAGGGATGGAGTGAGGGGTCATTAGTGAATCAGTGAGGGATGGAGTGAGGGGTATATAGTGAATCAGTGAGGGATGGAGTGAGGGCCATGTAGTGAATCAGTGAGGGATGGAGTGAGGGGTATATAGTGAATCAGTGAGGGATGGAGTGAGGGGCATGTAGTGAATCAGTGAGGGATGGAGTGAGGGGTATATAGTGCATCAGTGAGGGATGGAGTGAGGGGGTATATAGTGAATCAGTGAGGGATGGAGTGAGGGGTATATAGTGAATCACTGGGGGATGGAGTGAGGGGTATATAGTGAATCAGTGAGGGATGGAGTGAGGGGCATGTAGTGAATCAGTGAGGGATGGAGTGAGGGGTATATAGTGAATCACTGGGGGATGGAGTGAGGGTGTATGTAGTGAATCAGTGAGGGATGGAGTGAGGGGTATATAGTGAATCACTGGGGGATGGAGTGAGGGGTAAATAGTGAATCAGTGAGGGATGGAGTGAGGGGCATGTAGTGAATCAGTGAGGGATGGAGTGAGGGGCATGTAGTGAATCAGTGAGGGATGGAGTGAGGGGTATATAGTGAATCAGTGAGGGATGGAGTGAGGGGCATGTAGTGAATCAGTGTGGGATGGAGTGAGGGGTATATAGTGAATCAGTGAGGGATGGAGTGAGGGGTATGTAGTGAATCAGTGAGGGATGGAGTGAGGGGTATATAGTGAATCAGTGAGGGATGGAGTGAGGGGCATGTAGTGAATCAGTGAGGGATGGAGTGAGGGTGTATGTAGTGAATCACTGGGGGATGGAGTGAGGGGTACATAGTGAATCAGTGATAGATGGAGTGAGGGGCATGTAGTGAATCAGTGAGGGATGGAGTGAGGGGTAAATAGTGAATCAGTGAGGGATGGAGTGAGGGGTAAATAGTGAATCAGTGAGGGATGGAGTGAGGGGTAAATAGTGAATCAGTGAGGGATGGAGTGAGGGGGTAAATAGTGAATAAGTGAGGGATGGAGTGAGGGGTATATAGTGAATCTGTGAGGGATGGAGTGAGGGGTAAATAGTGAATCACTGGGGGATGGAGTGAGGGGTTATGTAGTGAATCAGTGAGGGATGGAGTGAGGGGGTAAATAGTGAATAAGTGAGGGATGGAGTGAGGGGTATATAGTGAATCTGTGAGGGATGGAGTGAGGGGTAAATAGTGAATCAGTGAGGGATGGAGTGAAGGGTAAATAGTGAATCACTGGGGGATGGAGTGAGGGGTATATAGTGAATCAGTGAGGGATGGAGTGAGGGGTATATAGTGAATCAGTGAGGGATGGAGTGAGGGGTAAATAGTGAATCAGTGAGGGATGGAGTGAGGGGTAAATAGTGAATCTCTGAGGGATGGAGTGAGGGGTAAATAGTGAATCAGTGAGGGATGGAGTGAGGGGTAAATAGTGAATCAGTGAGGGATGGAGTGAGGGGTAAATAGTGAATCAGTGAGGGATGGAGTGAGGGGTAAATAGTGAATCAGTGAGGGATGGAGTGAGTGGTAAATAGTGAATCAGTGAGGGATGGAGTGAGGGGTAAATAGTGAATCAGTGAGGGATGGAGTGAGGGGCATGTAGTGAATCTGTGAGGGATGGAGTGAGGGGTAAATAGTGAATCAGTGAGGGATGGAGTGAGGGGTAAATAATGAATCAGTGAGGGATGGAGTGAGGGGTAAATAGTGAATCAGTGAGGGATGGAGTGAGGGGTAAATAGTGAATCAGTGAGGGATGGAGTGAGGGGTAAATAGTGAATCAGTGAGGGATGGAGTGAGGGGTATATGGTGAATCAGTGAGGGATGGAGTGAGGGGTATATAATGATTCAGTGAGGGATGGAGTGAGGGGTAAATAGTCAATCAGTGAGGGATGGAGTGAGGGGTAAATAGTGAATCAGTGAGGGATGGAGTGAGGGGCATGTAGTGAATCAGTGAGGGATGGAGTGAGGGGCATGTAGTGAATCAGTGAGGGATGGAGTGAGGGGTATATAGTGAATCAGTGAGGGATGGAGTGAGGGGTAAATAGTGCATCAGTGAGGGATGGAGTGAGGGGTAAATAGTGCATCAGTGAGGGATGGAGTGAAGGGTAAATAGTGAATCAGTGAGCGATGGAGTGAGGGGTATATAGTGAATCAGTGAGGGATGGAGTGAGGGGTATATAGTGCATCAGTGAGGGATGGAGTGAGGGGTAAATAGTGAATCAGTGAGCGATGGAGTGAGGGGCATGTAGTGAATCAGTGAGGGATGGAGTGAAAGGTATATAATGAATCGGTGAGGGATGGAGTGAGGGCTATATAGTGAATCAGTGAGGGATGGAGTGAGGGGCATGTAGTGAATCAGTGAGGGATGGAGTGAGGGGGTATATAGTGAATCAGTGAGGGATGGAGTGAGGGGCATGTAGTGAATCAGTGAGGGATGGAGTGAGGGGCATGTAGTGAATCAGTGAGGGATGGAGTGAGGGGTATATAGTGCATCAGTGAGGGATGGAGTGAGGGGCATGTAGTGAATCAGTGAGGGATGGAGTGAGGGGTATAAAGTGAATCACTGGGGGATGGAGTGAGGGGTAAATAGTGAATCAGTGAGGGATGGAGTGAGGGGTCATTAGTGAATCAGTGAGGGATGGAGTGAGGGGTATATAGTGAATCAGTGAGGGATGGAGTGAGGGCCATGTAGTGAATCAGTGAGGGATGGAGTGAGGGGTATATAGTGAATCAGTGAGGGATGGAGTGAGGGGCATGTAGTGAATCAGTGAGGGATGGAGTGAGGGGTATATAGTGCATCAGTGAGGGATGGAGTGAGGGGGTATATAGTGAATCAGTGAGGGATGGAGTGAGGGGTATATAGTGAATCACTGGGGAATGGAGTGAGGGGTATATAGTGAATCAGTGAGGGATGGAGTGAGGGGCATGTAGTGAATCAGTGAGGGATGGAGTGAGGGGTATATAGTGAATCACTGGGGGATGGAGTGAGGGTGTATGTAGTGAATCAGTGAGGGATGGAGTGAGGGGTATATAGTGAATCACTGGGGGATGGAGTGAGGGGTAAATAGTGAATCAGTGAGGGATGGAGTGAGGGGCATGTAGTGAATCAGTGAGGGATGGCGTGAGGGGCATGTAGTGAATCAGTGAGGGATGGAGTGAGGGGTATATAGTGAATCAGTGAGGGATGGAGTGAGGGGCATGTAGTGAATCAGTGTGGGATGGAGTGAGGGGTATATAGTGAATCAGTGAGGGATGGAGTGAGGGGTATGTAGTGAATCAGTGAGGGATGGAGTGAGGGGTATATAGTGAATCAGTGAGGGATGGAGTGAGGGGCATGTAGTGAATCAGTGAGGGATGGAGTGAGGGTGTATGTAGTGAATCACTGGGGGATGGAGTGAGGGGTACATAGTGAATCAGTGATAGATGGAGTGAGGGGCATGTAGTGAATCAGTGAGGGATGGAGTGAGGGGTATATAGTGAATCAGTGAGGGATGGAGTGAGGGGTAAATAGTGAATCAGTGAGGGATGGAGTGAGGGGTAAATAGTGAATCAGTGAGGGATGGAGTGAGGGGTATATAGTGAATCACTGGGGGATGGAGTGAGGGGTATATAGTGAATCAGTGAGGGATGGAGTGAGGGGTATATAGTGAATCAGTGAGGGATGGAGTGAGGGGCATGTAGTGAATCAGTGAGGGATGGAGTGAGGGGTATATAGTGAATCAGTGAGGGATGGAGTGAGGGGCATGTAGTGAATCAGTGAGGGATGGAGTGAGGGGTATATAGTGAATCAGTGAGGGATGGAGTGAGGGGCATGTAGTGAATCAGTGAGGGATGGAGTGAGGGGCATGTAGTGAATCAGTGAGGGATGGAGTGAGGGGTATATAGTGAATCACTGGGGGATGGAGTGAGGGTGTATGTAGTGAATCAGTGAGGGATGGAGTGAGGGGTATATAGTGAATCACTGGGGGATGGAGTGAGGGGTATATAGTGAATCAGTGAGGGATGGAGTGAGGGGCATGTAGTGAATCAGTGAGGGATGGAGTGAGGGGCATGTAGTGAATCAGTGAGGGATGGAGTGAGGGGTATATAGTGAATCAGTGAGGGATGGAGTGAGGGGCATGTAGTGAATCAGTGAGGGATGGAGTGAGGGGTATATAGTGAATCAGTGAGGGATGGACTGAGGGGCATGTAGTGAATCAGTGAGGGATGGAGTGAGAGATATATAGTGAATCAGTGAGGGATGGAGTGAGGGGTATATAGTGAATCAGTGAGGGATGGAGTGAGGGGTATATAGTGAATCAGTGAGGGATGGAGTGAGGGGTATATAGTGAATCAGTGAGGGATGGAGTGAGGGGTAAATAGTGAATCAGTGAGGGATGGAGTGAGGGGCATGTATTGAATCAGTGAGGGATGGAGTGAGGGGTGTAGAGTGAATCACTGGGGGATGGAGTGAGGGGTAAGTAGTGAATCAGTGAGGGATGGAATAAGGGGTATATAGTGAATCCGTTGAGGTTGGAGTGAGGGGGTATCTCGTGAATCAGTGAGGGATGGAGTGAGGGGTATATAGTGAATCAGTGAGGGATGGAGTGAGGGGCATGTAGTGAATCAGTGAGGGATGGAGTGAGGGGCATGTAGTGAATCAGTGAGGGATGGAGTGAGGGGTATATAGTGCATCAGTGAGGGATGGAGTGAGGGGGTATATAGTGAATCAGTGAGGGATGGAGTGAGGGGTATATAGTGAATCACTGGGGGATGGAGTGAGGGGTATATAGTGAATCAGTGAGGGATGGAGTGAGGGGCATGTAGTGAATCAGTGAGGGATGGAGTGAGGGGTATATAGTGAATCACTGGGGGATGGAGTGAGGGTGTATGTAGTGAATCAGTGAGGGATGGAGTGAGGGGTATATAGTGAATCACTGGGGGATGGAGTGAGGGGTAAATAGTGAATCAGTGAGGGATGGAGTGAGGGGCATGTAGTGAATCAGTGAGGGATGGAGTGAGGGGCATGTAGTGAATCAGTGAGGGATGGAGTGAGGGGTATATAGTGAATCAGTGAGGGATGGAGTGAGGGGCATGTAGTGAATCAGTGTGGGATGGAGTGAGGGGTATATAGTGAATCAGTGAGGGATGGAGTGAGGGGCATGTAGTGAATCAGTGAGGGATGGAGTGAGGGGTATATAGTGAATCAGTGAGGGATGGAGTGAGGGGCATGTAGTGAATCAGTGAGGGATGGAGTGAGGGTGTATGTAGTGAATCACTGGGGGATGGAGTGAGGGGTACATAGTGAATCAGTGATAGATGGAGTGAGGGGCATGTAGTGAATCAGTGAGGGATGGAGTGAGGGGTATATAGTGAATCAGTGAGGGATGGAGTGAGGGGTAAATAGTGAATCAGTGAGGGATGGAGTGAGGGGTAAATAGTGAATCAGTGAGGGATGGAGTGAGGGGTATATAGTGAATCACTGGGGGATGGAGTGAGGGGTATATAGTGAATCAGTGAGGGATGGAGTGAGGGGCATGTAGTGAATCAGTGAGGGATGGAGTGAGGGGTATATAGTGAATCAGTGAGGGATGGAGTGAGGGGCATGTAGTGAATCAGTGAGGGATGGAGTGAGGGGCATGTAGTGAATCAGTGAGGGATGGAGTGAGGGGTATATAGTGAATCACTGGGGGATGGAGTGAGGGTGTATGTAGTGAATCAGTGAGGGATGGAGTGAGGGGTATATAGTGAATCACTGGGGGATGGAGTGAGGGGTATATAGTGAATCAGTGAGGGATGGAGTGAGGGGCATGTAGTGAATCAGTGAGGGATGGAGTGAGGGGCATGTAGTGAATCAGTGAGGGATGGAGTGAGGGGTATATAGTGAATCAGTGAGGGATGGAGTGAGGGGCATGTAGTGAATCAGTGAGGGATGGAGTGAGGGGTATATAGTGAATCAGTGAGGGATGGACTGAGGGGCATGTAGTGAATCAGTGAGGGATGGAGTGAGAGATATATAGTGAATCAGTGAGGGATGGAGTGAGGGGTATATAGTGAATCAGTGAGGGATGGAGTGAGGGGTATATAGTGAATCAGTGAGGGATGGAGTGAGGGGTATATAGTGAATCAGTGAGGGATGGAGTGAGGGGTAAATAGTGAATCAGTGAGGGATGGAGTGAGGGGCATGTATTGAATCAGTGAGGGATGGAGTGAGGGGTGTAGAGTGAATCACTGGGGGATGGAGTGAGGGGTAAGTAGTGAATCAGTGAGGGATGGAGTGAGGGGTATATAGTTAATCAGTGAGGGATGGAGTGAGGGGTATATAGTGAATCAGTGAGGGATGGAGTGAGGGGTATATAGTGAATCAGTGAGGGATGGAGTGAGGGGTAAATAGTGAATCAGTGAGGGATGGAGTGAGGGGCATGTAGTGAATCAGTGAGGGATGGAGAAAGGGGTATATAGTGAATCAGTGAGGGATGGAGTGAGGGATATATAGTGAATCACTGGGGGATGGAGTGAGGGATATATAGTGAATCACTGGGGGATGGAGTGAGGGGTATATAGTGAATCAGTGAGGGATGGAGTGAGGGGTAAATAGTGAATCAGTGAGGGATGGAGTGAGGGGTATATAGTGAATCTGTGAGGGATGGAGTGAGGGGTAAATAGTGAATCTGTGAGGGATGGAGTGAGGGGTAAATAGTGAATCAGTGAGGGATGGAGTGAGGGGTATATAGTGAATCTGTGAGGGATGGAGTGAGGGGTAAATAGTGAGTCTGTGAGGGATGGAGTGAGGGGTAAATAGTGAATCAGTGAGGGATGGAGGGAGGGGTATATAGTGAATCAGTGAGGGATGGAGTGAGGGGTAAATAGTGAATCAGTGAGGGATGGAGTGAGGGGTAAATAGTGAATCAGTGAGGGATGGAGTGAGGGGTAAATAGTGAATCAGTGAGGGATGGAGTGAGGGTTATGTAGTGAATCAGTGAGGGATGGAGTGAGGGGTATATAGTGAATCAGTGAGGGATGGAGTGAGGGGTAAATAGTGAATCAGTGAGGGATGGAGTGAGGGGTAAATAGTGAATCAGTGAGGGATGGAGTGAGGGGTATATAGTGAATCTGTGAGGGATGGAGTGAGGGGTAAATAGTGAATCAGTGAGGGATGGAGTGAGGGGTATATAGTGAATCTGTGAGGGATGGAGTGAGGGGTAAATAGTGAATCAGTGAGGGATGGAGTGAGGGGTATATAGTGAATCTGTGAGGGATGGAGTGAGGGGTATGTAGTGAATCAGTGAGGGATGGAGTGAGGGGTATATAGTGAATCTGTGAGGGATGGAGTGAGGGGTAAATAGTGAATCAGTGAGGGATGGAGTGAGGGGTATCTAGTGAATCTGTGAGGGATGGAGTGAGGGGTATGTAGTGAATCAGTGAGGGATGGAGTGAGGGGTATATAGTGAATCTGTGAGGGATGGAGTGAGGGGTAAATAGTGAATCAGTGAGGGATGGAGTGAGGGGTATATAATGAATCAGTGAGGGATGGAGTGAGGGGTATGTAGTGAATCAGTGAGGGATGGAGTGAGGGGTATATAGTGAATCAGTGAGGGATGGAGTGAGGGGCATGTAGTGAATCAGTGAGGGATGGAGTGAGGGATATATAGTGAATCACTGGGGGATGGAGTGAGGGGTATATAGTGAATCAGTGAGGGATGGAGTGAGGGGTAAATAGTGAATCAGTGAGGGATGGAGTGAGGGATGGAGTGAGGGGTATATCGTGAATCTGTGAGGGATGGAGTGAGGGGTAAATAGTGAATCTGTGAGGGATGGAGTGAGGGGTATATAGTGAATCAGTGAGGGATGGAGTGAGGGGCATGTAGTGAATCAGTGAGGGATGGAGTGAGGGGTATATAGTGAATCAGTGAGGGATGGAGTGAGGGGCATGTAGTGAATCAGTGAGGGATGGAGTGAGGGGCATGTAGTGAATCAGTGAGGGATGGAGAGAGGGGTATATAGTGAATCACTGGGGGATGGAGTGAGGGTGTATGTAGTGAATCAGTGAGGGATGGAGTGAGGGGTATATAGTGAATCACTGGGGGATGGAGTGAGGGGTATATAGTGAATCAGTGAGGGATGGAGTGAGGGGCATGTAGTGAATCAGTGAGGGATGGAGTGAGGGGCATGTAGTGAATCAGTGAGGGATGGAGTGAGGGGTATATAGTGAATCAGTGAGGGATGGAGTGAGGGGCATGTAGTGAATCAGTGAGGGATGGAGTGAGGGGTATATAGTGAATCAGTGAGGGATGGACTGAGGGGCATGTAGTGAATCAGTGAGGGATGGAGTGAGAGATATATAGTGAATCAGTGAGGGATGGAGTGAGGGGTATATAGTGAATCAGTGAGGGATGGAGTGAGGGGTATATAGTGAATCAGTGAGGGATGGAGTGAGGGGTATATAGTGAATCAGTGAGGGATGGAGTGAGGGGTAAATAGTGAATCAGTGAGGGATGGAGTGAGGGGCATGTATTGAATCAGTGAGGGATGGAGTGAGGGGTGTGGAGTGAATCACTGGGGGATGGAGTGAGGGGTAAGTAGTGAATCAGTGAGGGATGGAATAAGGGGTATATAGTGAATCCGTTGAGGTTGGAGTGAGGGGGTATCTCGTGAATCAGTGAGGGATGGAGTGAGGGGTATATAGTGAATCAGTGAGGGATGGAGTGAGGGGCATGTAGTGAATCAGTGAGGGATGGAGTGAGGGGCATGTAGTGAATCAGTGAGGGATGGAGTGAGGGGTATATAGTGCATCAGTGAGGGATGGAGTGAGGGGGTATATAGTGAATCAGTGAGGGATGGAGTGAGGGGTATATAGTGAATCACTGGGGGATGGAGTGAGGGGTATATAGTGAATCAGTGAGGGATGGAGTGAGGGGCATGTAGTGAATCAGTGAGGGATGGAGTGAGGGGTATATAGTGAATCACTGGGGGATGGAGTGAGGGTGTATGTAGTGAATCAGTGAGGGATGGAGTGAGGGGTATATAGTGAATCACTGGGGGATGGAGTGAGGGGTAAATAGTGAATCAGTGAGGGATGGAGTGAGGGGCATGTAGTGAATCAGTGAGGGATGGAGTGAGGGGCATGTAGTGAATCAGTGAGGGATGGAGTGAGGGGTATATAGTGAATCAGTGAGGGATGGAGTGAGGGGCATGTAGTGAATCAGTGTGGGATGGAGTGAGGGGTATATAGTGAATCAGTGAGGGATGGAGTGAGGGGCATGTAGTGAATCAGTGAGGGATGGAGTGAGGGGTATATAGTGAATCAGTGAGGGATGGAGTGAGGGGCATGTAGTGAATCAGTGAGGGATGGAGTGAGGGTGTATGTAGTGAATCACTGGGGGATGGAGTGAGGGGTATATAGTGAATCAGTGAGGGATGGAGTGAGGGGTATATAGTGAATCAGTGAGGGATGGAGTGAGGGGTATATAGTGAATCAGTGAGGGATGGAGTGAGGGGTAAATAGTGAATCAGTGAGGGATGGAGTGAGGGGCATGTATTGAATCAGTGAGGGATGGAGTGAGGGGTGTGGAGTGAATCACTGGGGGATGGAGTGAGGGGTAAGTAGTGAATCAGTGAGGGATGGAATAAGGGGTATATAGTGAATCCGTTGAGGTTGGAGTGAGGGGGTATCTCGTGAATCAGTGAGGGATGGAGTGAGGGGTATATAGTGAATCAGTGAGGGATGGAGTGAGGGGCATGTAGTGAATCAGTGAGGGATGGAGTGAGGGGCATGTAGTGAATCAGTGAGGGATGGAGGGAGGGGTATATAGTGCATCAGTGAGGGATGGAGTGAGGGGGTATATAGTGAATCAGTGAGGGATGGAGTGAGGGGTATATAGTGAATCACTGGGGGATGGAGTGAGGGGTATATAGTGAATCAGTGAGGGATGGAGTGAGGGGCATGTAGTGAATCAGTGAGGGATGGAGTGAGGGGTATATAGTGAATCACTGGGGGATGGAGTGAGGGTGTATGTAGTGAATCAGTGAGGGATGGAGTGAGGGGTATATAGTGAATCACTGGGGGATGGAGTGAGGGGTAAATAGTGAATCAGTGAGGGATGGAGTGAGGGGCATGTAGTGAATCAGTGAGGGATGGAGTGAGGGGCATGTAGTGAATCAGTGAGGGATGGAGTGAGGGGTATATAGTGAATCAGTGAGGGATGGAGTGAGGGGCATGTAGTGAATCAGTGTGGGATGGAGTGAGGGGTATATAGTGAATCAGTGAGGGATGGAGTGAGGGGCATGTAGTGAATCAGTGAGGGATGGAGTGAGGGGTATATAGTGAATCAGTGAGGGATGGAGTGAGGGGCATGTAGTGAATCAGTGAGGGATGGAGTGAGGGTGTATGTAGTGAATCACTGGGGGATGGAGTGAGGGGTACATAGTGAATCAGTGATAGATGGAGTGAGGGGCATGTAGTGAATCAGTGAGGGATGGAGTGAGGGGTATATAGTGAATCAGTGAGGGATGGAGTGAGGGGTAAATAGTGAATCAGTGAGGGATGGAGTGAGGGGTAAATAGTGAATCAGTGAGGGATGGAGTGAGGGGTATATAGTGAATCACTGGGGGATGGAGTGAGGGGTATATAGTGAATCAGTGAGGGATGGAGTGAGGGGCATGTAGTGAATCAGTGAGGGATGGAGTGAGGGGTATATAGTGAATCAGTGAGGGATGGAGTGAGGGGCATGTAGTGAATCAGTGAGGGATGGAGTGAGGGGCATGTAGTGAATCAGTGAGGGATGGAGTGAGGGGTATATAGTGAATCACTGGGGGATGGAGTGAGGGTGTATGTAGTGAATCAGTGAGGGATGGAGTGAGGGGTATATAGTGAATCACTGGGGGATGGAGTGAGGGGTATATAGTGAATCAGTGAGGGATGGAGTGAGGGGCATGTAGTGAATCAGTGAGGGATGGAGTGAGGGGCATGTAGTGAATCAGTGAGGGATGGAGTGAGGGGTATATAGTGAATCAGTGAGGGATGGAGTGAGGGGCATGTAGTGAATCAGTGAGGGATGGAGTGAGGGGTATATAGTGAATCAGTGAGGGATGGACTGAGGGGCATGTAGTGAATCAGTGAGGGATGGAGTGAGAGATATATAGTGAATCAGTGAGGGATGGAGTGAGGGGTATATAGTGAATCAGTGAGGGATGGAGTGAGGGGTATATAGTGAATCAGTGAGGGATGGAGTGAGGGGTATATAGTGAATCAGTGAGGGATGGAGTGAGGGGTAAATAGTGAATCAGTGAGGGATGGAGTGAGGGGCATGTATTGAATCAGTGAGGGATGGAGTGAGGGGTGTAGAGTGAATCACTGGGGGATGGAGTGAGGGGTAAGTAGTGAATCAGTGAGAGATGGAGTGAGGGGTATATAGTTAATCAGTGAGGGATGGAGTGAGGGGTATATAGTGAATCAGTGAGGGATGGAGTGAGGGGTATATAGTGAATCAGTGAGAGATGGAGTGAGGGGTAAATAGTGAATCAGTGAGGGATGGAGTGAGGGGCATGTAGTGAATCAGTGAGGGATGGAGAAAGGGGTATATAGTGAATCAGTGAGGGATGGAGTGAGGGATATATAGTGAATCACTGGGGGATGGAGTGAGGGATATATAGTGAATCACTGGGGGATGGAGTGAGGGGTATATAGTGAATCAGTGAGGGATGGAGTGAGGGGTAAATAGTGAATCAGTGAGGGATGGAGTGAGGGGTATATAGTGAATCTGTGAGGGATGGAGTGAGGGGTAAATAGTGAATCTGTGAGGGATGGAGTGAGGGGTAAATAGTGAATCAGTGAGGGATGGAGTGAGGGGTATATAGTGAATCTGTGAGGGATGGAGTGAGGGGTAAATAGTGAGTCTGTGAGGGATGGAGTGAGGGGTAAATAGTGAATCAGTGAGGGATGGAGGGAGGGGTATATAGTGAATCAGTGAGGGATGGAGTGAGGGGTAAATAGTGAATCAGTGAGGGATGGAGTGAGGGGTAAATAGTGAATCAGTGAGGGATGGAGTGAGGGGTAAATAGTGAATCAGTGAGGGATGGAGTGAGGGTTATGTAGTGAATCAGTGAGGGATGGAGTGAGGGGTATATAGTGAATCAGTGAGGGATGGAGTGAGGGGTAAATAGTGAATCAGTGAGGGATGGAGTGAGGGGTAAATAGTGAATCAGTGAGGGATGGAGTGAGGGGTATATAGTGAATCAGTGAGGGATGGAGTGAGGGGTATATAGTGAATCAGCGAGGGATGGAGTGAGGGGTAAATAGTGAATCAGTGAGGGATGGAGTGAGGGGTAAATAGTGAATCTGTGAGGGATGGAGTGAGGGGTAAATAGTGAATCAGTGAGGGATGGAGTGAGGGGTATATAGTGAATCTGTGAGGGATGGAATGAGGGGTAAATAGTGAATCATTGAGGGATGGAGTGAGGGGTATATAGTGAATCAGTGAGGGATGGAGTGAGGGGTAAATAGTGAATCAGTGAGCGATGGAGTGAGGGGTATATAGTGAATCTGTGAGGGATGGAGTGAGGGGTAAATAGTGAATCAGTGAGGGATGGAGTGAGGGGTATATAGTGAATCTGTGAGGGATGGAGTGAGGGGTAAGTAGTGAATCAGTGAGGGATGGAGTGAGGGGTATATAGTGAATCTGTGAGGGATGGAGTGAGGGGTATGTAGTGAATCAGTGAGGGATGGAGTGAGGGGTATATAGTGAATCTGTGAGGGATGGAGTGAGGGGTAAATAGTGAATCAGTGAGGGATAGAGTGAGGGGTATCTAGTGAATCTGTGAGGGATGGAGTGAGGGGTATGTAGTGAATCAGTGAGGGATGGAGTGAGGGGTATATAGTGAATCTGTGAGGGATGGAGTGAGGGGTAAATAGTGAATCAGTGAGGGATGGAGTGAGGGGTATATAGTGAATCAGTGAGGGATGGAGTGAGGGGTATGTAGTGAATCAGTGAGGGATGGAGTGAGGGGTATATAGTGAATCAGTGAGGGATGGAGTGAGGGGCATGTAGTGAATCAGTGAGGGATGGAGTGAGGGATATATAGTGAATCACTGGGGGATGGAGTGAGGGGTATATAGTGAATCAGTGAGGGATGGAGTGAGGGGTAAATAGTGAATCAGTGAGGGATGGAGTGAGGGGTAAATAGTGAATCAGTGAGGGATGGAGTGAGGGGTATATAGTGAATCTGTGAGGGATGGAGTGAGGGGTAAATAGTGAATCTGTGAGGGATGGAGTGAGGGGTAAATAGTGAATCAGTGAGGGATGGAGTGAGGGGTATATGGTGAATCTGTGAGGGATGGAGTGAGGGGTAAATAGTGAATCAGTGAGGGATGGAGTGAGGGGTAAGTACTGAATCAGTGAGGGATGGAGTGAGGGGTAAATAGTGAATCAGTGAGGGATGGAGTGAGGGGTAAGTACTGAATCAGTGAGGGATGGAGTGAGGGGTAAATAGTGAATCAGTGAGGGATGGAGTGAGGGGTAGATAGTGAATCAGTGAGGGATGGAGTGAGGGGCATGTATTGAATCAGTGAGGGATGGAGTGAGGGATATATAGTGAATCACTGGGGGATGGAGTGAGGGATATATAGTGAATCAGTGAGGGATGGAGTGAGGGGTAAATAGTGAATCAGTGAGGGATGGAGTGAGGGGTAAATAGTGAATCAGTGAGGGATGGAGTGAGGGGTATATAGTGAATCTGTGAGGGATGGAGTGAGGGGTAAATAGTGAATCTGTGAGGGATGGAGTGAGGGGTAAATAGTGAATCAGTGAGGGATGGAGTGAGGGGTATATAGTGAATCTGTGAGGGATGGAGTGAGGGGTAAATAGTGAATCTGTGAGGGATGGAGTGAGGGGTAAATAGTGAATCAGTGAGGGATGGAGTGAGGGGTATATAGTGAATCAGTGAGGGATGGAGTGAGGGGTAAATAGTGAATCAGTGAGGGATGGAGTGAGGGTTATGTAGTGAATCAGTGAGGGATGGAGTGAGGGGTATATAGTGAATCAGTGAGGGTTGGAGTGAGGGGTAAATAGTGAATCAGTGAGGGATGGAGTGAGGGGTAAATAGTGAATCAGTGAGGGATGGAGTGAGGGGTAAATAGTGAATCAGTGAGGGATGGAGGGAGGGGTATATAGTGAATCAGTGAGGGATGGAGTGAGGGGTAAATAGTGAATCAGTGAGGGATGGAGTGAGGGGTAAATAGTGAATCAGTGAGGGATGGAGTGAGGGGTAAATAGTGAATCAGTGAGGGATGGAGTGAGGGTTATGTAGTGAATCAGTGAGGGATGGAGTGAGGGGTATATAGTGAATCAGTGAGGGATGGAGTGAGGGGTAAATAGTGAATCAGTGAGGGATGGAGTGAGGGGTAAATAGTGAATCAGTGAGGGATGGAGTGAGGGGTATATAGTGAATCAGTGAGGGATGGAGTGAGGGGTATATAGTGAATCAGCGAGGGATGGAGTGAGGGGTAAATAGTGAATCAGTGAGGGATGGAGTGAGGGGTAAATAGTGAATCAGTGAGGGATGGAGTGAGGGGTAAATAGTGAATCAGTGAGGGATGGAGTGAGGGGTATATAGTGAATCTGTGAGGGATGGAATGAGGGGTAAATAGTGAATCATTGAGGGATGGAGTGAGGGGTATATAGTGAATCAGTGAGGGATGGAGTGAGGGGTAAATAGTGAATCAGTGAGCGATGGAGTGAGGGGTATATAGTGAATCTGTGAGGGATGGAGTGAGGGGTAAATAGTGAATCAGTGAGGGATGGAGTGAGGGGTATATAGTGAATCTGTGAGGGATGGAGTGAGGGGTAAATAGTGAATCAGTGAGGGATGGAGTGAGGGGTATATAGTGAATCTGTGAGGGATGGAGTGAGGGGTATGTAGTGAATCAGTGAGGGATGGAGTGAGGGGTATATAGTGAATCTGTGAGGGATGGAGTGAGGGGTAAATAGTGAATCAGTGAGGGATGGAGTGAGGGGTATCTAGTGAATCTGTGAGGGATGGAGTGAGGGGTATGTAGTGAATCAGTGAGGGATGGAGTGAGGGGTATATAGTGAATCTGTGAGGGATGGAGTGAGGGGTAAATAGTGAATCAGTGAGGGATGGAGTGAGGGGTATATAGTGAATCAGTGAGGGATGGAGTGAGGGGTATGTAGTGAATCAGTGAGGGATGGAGTGAGGGGTATATAGTGAATCAGTGAGGGATGGAGTGAGGGGCATGTAGTGAATCAGTGAGGGATGGAGTGAGGGATATATAGTGAATCACTGGGGGATGGAGTGAGGGGTATATAGTGAATCAGTGAGGGATGGAGTGAGGGGTAAATAGTGAATCAGTGAGGGATGGAGTGAGGGGTAAATAGTGAATCAGTGAGGGATGGAGTGAGGGGTATATAGTGAATCTGTGAGGGATGGAGTGAGGGGTAAATAGTGAATCTGTGAGGGATGGAGTGAGGGGTAAATAGTGAATCAGTGAGGGATGGAGTGAGGGGTATATGGTGAATCTGTGAGGGATGGAGTGAGGGGTAAATAGTGAATCAGTGAGGGATGGAGTGAGGGGTAAGTACTGAATCAGTGAGGGATGGAGTGAGGGGTAAATAGTGAATCAGTGAGGGATGGAGTGAGGGGTAAGTACTGAATCAGTGAGGGATGGAGTGAGGGGTAAATAGTGAATCAGTGAGGGATGGAGTGAGGGGTAGATAGTGAATCAGTGAGGGATGGAGTGAGGGGCATGTATTGAATCAGTGAGGGATGGAGTGAGGGATATATAGTGAATCACTGGGGGATGGAGTGAGGGATATATAGTGAATCAGTGAGGGATGGAGTGAGGGGTAAATAGTGAATCAGTGAGGGATGGAGTGAGGGGTAAATAGTGAATCAGTGAGGGATGGAGTGAGGGGTATATAGTGAATCTGTGAGGGATGGAGTGAGGGGTAAATAGTGAATCTGTGAGGGATGGAGTGAGGGGTAAATAGTGAATCAGTGAGGGATGGAGTGAGGGGTATATAGTGAATCTGTGAGGGATGGAGTGAGGGGTAAATAGTGAATCTGTGAGGGATGGAGTGAGGGGTAAATAGTGAATCAGTGAGGGATGGAGTGAGGGGTATATAGTGAATCAGTGAGGGATGGAGTGAGGGGTAAATAGTGAATCAGTGAGGGATGGAGTGAGGGTTATGTAGTGAATCAGTGAGGGATGGAGTGAGGGGTATATAGTGAATCAGTGAGGGTTGGAGTGAGGGGTAAATAGTGAATCAGTGAGGGATGGAGTGAGGGGTAAATAGTGAATCAGTGAGGGATGGAGTGAGGGGTATATAGTGAATCAGTGAGGGATGGAGTGAGGGGTAAATAGTGAATCAGTGAGCGATGGAGTGAGGGGTATATAGTGAATCTGTGAGGGATGGTGTGAGGGGTATATAGTGAATCAGTGAGGGATGGAGTGAGGGGTATATAGTGAATCTGTGAGGGATGGAGTGAGGGGTAAATAGTGAATCAGTGAGGGATGGAGTGAGGGGTATATAGTGAATCTGTGAGGGATGGAGTGAGGGGTAAATAGTGAATCAGTGAGGGATGGAGTGAGGGGTATATAGTGAATCTGTGAGGGATGGAGTGAGGGGTAAATAGTGAATCAGTGAGGGATGGAGTGAGGGGTAAATAGTGAATCAGTGAGGGATGGAGTGAGGGGTATATAGTGAATCAGTGAGGGATGGAGTGAGGGGTATGTAGTGCATCAGTGAGGGAGGGAGTGAGGGGTAAATAGTGAATCAGTGAGGGATGGAGTGAGGGGTATATAGTGAATCAGTGAGGGATGGAGTGAGGGGGTATATAGTGCATCAGTGAGGGATGGAGTGAGGGGGTATATAGTGCATCAGTGAGGGATGGAGTGAGGGGGTATATAGTGCATCAGTGAGGGGTATATGGTGCATCAGTGAGGGATGGAGTGAGGGGTATATAGTGCATCAGTGAGGGATGGAGTGAGGGGGTATATAGTGCATCAGTGAGGGGCATATGGTGCAACAGTGAGGGATGGAGTGAGGGGTAAATAGTGAATCAGTGAGGGATGGAGTGGGGGGGTATGTCGTGCATCAGTGAGGGATGGAGTGAGGGGTATATAGTGAATCAGTGAGGGATGGAGTGTGGGGGTATATAGTGCATCACTGGTGGATGGAGTGAGGGTGTATGTAGTGAATCTGTGGGGGATGGAGTGAGGGGTATGTAGTGAATCAGTGAGGGATGGAGTGAGGGGTATGTAGTGAATCAGTGAGGGATGGAGTGAGGGGTATATAGTGAATCAGTGAGGGATGGAGTGAGGGGCATTTAGTGAATCAGTGAGGGATGGAGTGAAGGGTATATAATGAATCAGTGAGGGATGGAGGGAGGGGTAAATAGTGAATCAGTGAGGGATGGAGTGAGGGGTAAATAGTGAATCAGTGAGGGATGGAGTGAGGGGTATATAGTGAATCAGTGAGGGATGGAGTGAGGGGTATATAGTGAATCAGTGAGGGATGGAGTGAGGGGTAAATAGTGAATCAGTGAGGGATGGAGTGAGGGGTAAATAGTGAATCAGTGAGGGATGGAGTGAGGGGCATGTAGTGAATCAGTGAGGGGTATATGGTGCATCAGTGAGGGATGAAGTGCGGGGTAAAGAGTGAATAAGTGAGGGATGGAGTGAGGGGTATATAGTGAATCAGTGAGGGGTATATGGTGCATCAGTGAGGGATGGAGTGAGGGGGTATATAGTGAATTAGTGAGGGATGGAGTGAGGGGTAAATAGTGAATCAGTGAGGGATGGAGTGAGGGGCATGTAGTGAATCAGTGAGGGATGGAGTGAGGGGGTATATAGTGCATCAGTGAGGGATGGAGTGAGGGGTAAAGAGTGAATAATTGAGGGATGGAGTGAGGGGTAAATAGTGAATCAGTGAGGGATGGAGTGAGGGGGTATATAGTGAATCAGTGAGGGATGGAGTGAGGGGTATATAGTGAATCAGTGGGGGGTATATGGTGCATCAGTGAGGAATGGAGTGAGGGGGTATATAGTGAATCAGTGAGGGATAGAGTGAGGGGGTATATAGTGAATCAGTGAGGGATGCAGTGAGGGGGTATATAGTGAATCAGTGAGGGATGGAGTGAGGGGGTATATAGTGAATCAGTGAGGGATGGAGTGAGGGGGTATATAGTGCATCAGTGAGGGATGGAGTGAGGGGTAAAGAGTGAATAAGTGAGGGATGGAGTGAGGGGTATATGGTGCATCAGTGAGGGATGGATTGAGGGGGTATATAGTGAATCAGTGAGCGATGGAGTGAGGGGTATATAGTGAATCAGTGAGGGGTATATGGTGAATCAGTGAGGGATGGAGTGAGGGGTAAGTAGTGCATCAGTGAGGGATGGAGTGAGGGGTAAATACTGAATCAATGAGGGATGGAGTGAGGGGTAAATAGTGAATCAGTGAGGGATGGAGTGAGGGGTATATAGTGCATCAGTGAGGGATGGAGTGAGGGGTAAATACTGAATCAATGAGGGATGGAGTGAGGGGTATATAGTGAATCAGTGAGGGGTATATGGTGCATCAGTGAGGGATGGAGTGAGGGGGTATATAGTGCATCAGTGAGGGGTATATAGTGAATCAGTGAGGGATGGAGTGAGGGGGTATATAGTGCATCAGTGAGGGGTATATGGTGCATCAGTGAGGGATGGAGTGAGGTGGTATATAGTGAATCATTGAGGGATGGAGTGAGGGGGTATATAGTGAATCAGTGAGGGGTATATGGTGCATCAGTGAGGGATGGAGTGAGGGGGTATATAGTGCATCAGTGAGGGGTATATGGTGCATCAGTGAGGGATGGAGTGAGGCGGTATATAGTGAATCATTGAGGGATGGAGTGAGGGGGTATATAGTGAATCAGTGAGGGGTATATGGTGCATCAGTGAGGGATGGAGTGAGGGGTAAATAGTGAATCAGTGAGGGATGGAGTGAGGGGTAAATAGTGAATCAGTGAGGGATGGAGTGAGGGGTATATAGTGAATCAGTGAGGGGTATATAGTGCATCAGTGAGGGATGGAGTGAGGGGTATATAGTGAATCAGTGAGGGGTATATGGTGCATCAGTGAGGGATGGAGTGAGGGGGTACATAGTTCATCAGTGAGGGATGGAGTGAGGGGTAAATAATGAATCAGTGAGGGATGGAGTGAGGGGTATATAGTGAATCAGTGAGGGATGGAGTGAGGGATATATAGTGAATCAGTGAGGGGTATATGGTGCATCAGTGAGGGATGGAGTGAGGGGTAAATAGTGAATCAGTGAGGGATGGAGTGAGGGGTATATAGTGAATCAGTGAGGGGTATATAGTGCATCAGTGAGGGATGGAGTGAGGGGTATATAGTGAATCAGTGAGGGATGGAGTGAGGGATATATAGTGAATCAGTGAGGGGTATATGGTGCATCAGTGAGGGATGGAGTGAGGGGTAAATAGTGAATCAGTGAGGGATGGAGTGAGGGGTATATAGTGAATCAGTGAGGGGTATATAGTGCATCAGTGAGGGATGGAGTGAGGGGTATATAGTGAATCAGTGAGGGATGGAGTGAGGGATATATAGTGAATCAGTGAGGGGTATATGGTGCATCAGTGAGGGATGGAGTGAGGGGGTATATAGTGCATCAGTGAGGGATGGAGTGAGAGGTAAATATGAATCAGTGAGGGATGGAGTGAGGGGTATATAGTGAATCAGTGAGGGGTATATAGTGCATCAGTGAGGGATGGAGTGAGGGGTATATAGTGAATCAGTGAGGGGTATATGGTGCATCAGTGAGGGATGGAGTGAGGGGGTATATAGTGCATCAGTGAGGGATGGAGTGAGGGGTAAATAGTGAATCAGTGAGGGATGGAGTGAGGGGGTATATAGTGCATTAGTGAGCGATGGAGTGAGGGGTAAAGAGTGAATAAGTGAGGGATGGAGTGAGGGGTATATGGTGCATCAGTGAGGGATGGATTGAGGGGGGATATAGTGAATCAGTGAGGGATGGACTGAGGGGTATATAGTGAATCAGTGAGGGGTATATGGTGAATCAGTGAGGGATGGAGTGAGGGGTAAGTAGTGCATCAGTGAGGGATGGAGTGAGGGGTATATAGTGCATCAGTGAGGGATGGAGTGAGGGGTATATAGTGCATCAGTGAGGGATGGAGTGAGGGGTAAATAGTGAATCAATGAGGGATGGAGTGAGGGGTAAATAGTGAATCAGTGAGGGATGGAGTGAGGGGTATATAGTGCATCAGTGAGGGATGGAGTGAGGGGTAAATACTGAATCAATGAGGGATGGAGTGAGGGGTATATAGTGAATCAGTGAGGGGTATATGGTGCATCAGTGAGGGATGGAGTGAGGGGGTATATAGTGAATCAGTGAGGGATGGAGTGAGGGGTAAGTAGTGCATCAGTGAGGGATGGAGTGAGGGGGTATATAGTGCATCAGTGAGGAGTATATGGTGCATCAGTGAGGGATGGAGTGAGGGGGTATATAGTGAATCATTGAGGGATGGAGTGAGGGGGTATATAGTGAATCAGTGAGGGGTATATGGTGCATCAGTGAGGGATGGAGTGAGGGGTAAATAGTGAATCAGTGAGGGATGGAGTGAGGGGTATATAGTGCATCATTGAGGGATGGAGTGAGGGGGTATATAGTGAATCAGTGAGGGGTATATGGTGCATCAGTGAGGGATGGAGTGAGGGGGTATATAGTGAATCAGTGAGGGATGGAGTGAGGGGTATATAGTGAATCAGTGAGGGATGGAGTGAGGGGTATATAGTGAATCAGTGAGGGGTATATAGTGCATCAGTGAGGGATGGAGTGAGGGGTATATAGTGAATCAGTGAGGGATGGAGTGGGGGGGTATATAGTGCATCACTGGGGGATGGAGTGAGGGTGTATGTAGTGAATCTGTGGGGGATGGAGTGAGGGGTATGTAGTGAATCAGTGAGGGATGGAGTGAGGGGTATGTAGTGAATCAGTGAGGGATGGAGTGAGGGGTATATAGTGAATCAGTGAGGGATGGAGTGAGGGGCATTTAGTGAATCAGTGAGGGATGGAGTGAAGGGTATATAATGAATAAGTGAGGGATGGAGGGAGGGGTAAATAGTGAATCAGTGAGGGATGGAGTGAGGGGTAAATAGTGAATCAGTGAGGGATGGAGTGAGGGGTATATAGTGAATCAGTGAGGGATGGAGTGAGGGGTATATAGTGAATCAGTGAGGGATGGAGTGAGGGGTAAATAGTGAATCAGTGAGGGATGGAGTGAGGGGTAAATAGTGAATCAGTGAGGGATGGAGTGAGGGGCATGTAGTGAATCAGTGAGGGGTGTATGGTGCATCAGTGAGGGATGAAGTGCGGGGTAAAGAGTGAATAAGTGAGGGATGGACTGAGGGGTATATAGTGAATCAGTGAGGGGTATATGGTGCATCAGTGAGGGATGGAGTGAGGGGGTATATAGTGAATCAGTGAGGGATGGAGTGAGGGGGTATATAGTGCATCAGTGAGGGGTATATAGTGCATCAGTGAGGGATGGAGTGAGGGGTAAATAGTGAATCAGTGAGGGATGGAGTGAGGGGCATGTAGTGAATCAGTGAGGGATGGAGTGAGGGGGTATATAGTGCATCAGTGAGGGATGAAGTGAGGGGTAAAGAGTGAATAAGTGAGGGATGGAGTGAGGGGTAAATAGTGAATCAGTGAGGGATGGAGTGAGGGGGTATATAGTGAATCAGTGAGGGATGGAGTGAGGGGTATATAGTGAATCAGTGAGGGGTATATGGTGCATCAGTGAGGGATGGAGTGAGGGGTAAATAGTGAATCAGTGAGGGATGGAGTGAGGGGTATATAGTGAATCAGTGAGGGGTATATAGTGCATCAGTGAGGGATGGAGTGAGGGGTATATAGTGAATCAGTGAGGGATGGAGTGAGGGATATATAGTGAATCAGTGAGGGGTATATGGTGCATCAGTGAGGGATGGAGTGAGGGGTAAATAGTGAATCAGTGAGGGATGGAGTGAGGGGTATATAGTGAATCAGTGAGGGGTATATAGTGCATCAGTGAGGGATGGAGTGAGGGGTATATAGTGAATCAGTGAGGGATGGAGTGAGGGATATATAGTGAATCAGTGAGGGGTATATGGTGCATCAGTGATGGATGGAGTGAGGGGGTATATAGTGCATCAGTGAGGGATGGAGTGAGAGGTAAATATGAATCAGTGAGGGATGGAGTGAGGGGTATATA
The DNA here is from genome assembly GCF_036365525.1 of Heterodontus francisci. Classification (NCBI taxonomy): domain Eukaryota; kingdom Metazoa; phylum Chordata; class Chondrichthyes; order Heterodontiformes; family Heterodontidae; genus Heterodontus; species Heterodontus francisci. The sequence continues at coordinate 16,471,942 of NC_090386.1, read as the reverse complement.
GTGAATCAGTGAGGGGTATATAGTGCATCAGTGAGGGATGGAGTGAGGGGTATATAGTGAATCAGTGAGGGGTATATGGTGCATCAGTGAGGGATGGAGTGAGGGGGTATATAGTGCATCAGTGAGGGATGGAGTGAGGGGTAAATAGTGAATCAGTGAGGGATGGAGTGAGGGGGTATATAGTGCATTAGTGAGCGATGGAGTGAGGGGTAAAGAGTGAATAAGTGAGGGATGGAGTGAGGGGTATATGGTGCATCAGTGAGGGATGGATTGAGGGGGGATATAGTGAATCAGTGAGGGATGGAGTGAGGGGTATATAGTGAATCAGTGAGGGGTATATGGTGAATCAGTGAGGGATGGAGTGAGGGGTAAGTAGTGCATCAGTGAGGGATGGAGTGAGGGGTAAATACTGAATCAATGAGGGATGGAGTGAGGGGTAAATAGTGAATCAGTGAGGGATGGAGTGAGGGGTATATAGTGCATCAGTGAGGGATGGAGTGAGGGGTAAATACTGAATCAATGAGGGATGGAGTGAGGGGTATATAGTGAATCAGTGAGGGGTATATGGTGCATCAGTGAGGGATGGAGTGAGGGGGTATATAGTGAATCAGTGAGGGATGGAGTGAGGGGTAAGTAGTGCATCAGTGAGGGATGGAGTGAGGGGGTATATAGTGCATCAGTGAGGGGTATATGGTGCATCAGTGAGGGATGGAGTGAGGGGGTATATAGTGAATCATTGAGGGATGGAGTGAGGGGGTATATAGTGAATCAGTGAGGGGTATATGGTGCATCAGTGAGGGATGGAGTGAGGGGTAAATAGTGAATCAGTGAGGGATGGAGTGAGGGGTATATAGTGCATCATTGAGGGATGGAGTGAGGGGGTATATAGTGAATCAGTGAGGGGTATATGGTGCATCAGTGAGGGATGGAGTGAGGGGGTATATAGTGAATCAGTGAGGGATGGAGTGAGGGGTATATAGTGAATCAGTGAGGGATGGAGTGAGGGGTATATAGTGAATCAGTGAGGGGTATATAGTGCATCAGTGAGGGATGGAGTGAGGGGTATATAGTGAATCAGTGAGGGATGGAGTGGGGGGGTATATAGTGCATCACTGGGGGATGGAGTGAGGGTGTATGTAGTGAATCTGTGGGGGATGGAGTGAGGGGTATGTAGTGAATCAGTGAGGGATGGAGTGAGGGGTATGTAGTGAATCAGTGAGGGATGGAGTGAGGGGTATATAGTGAATCAGTGAAGGATGGACTGAGGGGCATTTAGTGAATCAGTGAGGGATGGAGTGAAGGGTATATAATGAATAAGTGAGGGATGGAGGGAGGGGTAAATAGTGAATCAGTGAGGGATGGAGTGAGGGGTAAATAGTGAATCAGTGAGGGATGGAGTGAGGGGTATATAGTGAATCAGTGAGGGATGGAGTGAGGGGTATATAGTGAATCAGTGAGGGATGGAGTGAGGGGTAAATAGTGAATCAGTGAGGGATGGAGTGAGGGGTAAATAGTGAATCAGTGAGGGATGGAGTGAGGGGCATGTAGTGAATCAGTGAGGGGTGTATGGTGCATCAGTGAGGGATGAAGTGCGGGGTAAAGAGTGAATAAGTGAGGGATGGAGTGAGGGGTATATAGTGAATCAGTGAGGGGTATATGGTGCATCAGTGAGGGATGGAGTGAGGGGGTATATAGTGAATCAGTGAGGGATGGAGTGAGGGGGTATATAGTGCATCAGTGAGGGGTATATAGTGCATCAGTGAGGGATGGAGTGAGGGGTAAATAGTGAATCAGTGAGGGATGGAGTGAGGGGCATGTAGTGAATCAGTGAGGGATGGAGTGAGGGGGTATATAGTGCATCAGTGAGGGATGAAGTGAGGGGTAAAGAGTGAATAAGTGAGGGATGGAGTGAGGGGTAAATAGTGAATCAGTGAGGGATGGAGTGAGGGGGTATATAGTGAATCAGTGAGGGATGGAGTGAGGGGTATATAGTGAATCAGTGAGGGGTATATGGTGCATCAGTGAGGGATGGAGTGAGGGGGTATATAGTGAATAAGTGAGGGATGGAGTGAGGGGGTATATAGTGAATCAGTGAGGGATGGAGTGAGGGGGTATATAGTGAATCAGTGAGGGATGGAGTGAGGGGGTATATAGTGAATCAATGAAGGATGGAGTGAGGGGGTATATAGTGCATCAGTGAGGGATGGAGTGAGGGGTAAAGAGTGAATAAGTGAGGGATGGAGTGAGGCGTATATGGTGCATCAGTGAGGGATGGATTGAGGGGGTATATAGTGAATCAGTGAGCGATGGAGTGAGGGGTATATAGTGAATCAGTGAGGGGTATATGGTGAATCAGTGAGGGATGGAGTGAGGGGTAAGTAGTGCATCAGTGAGGGATGGAGTGAGGGGTAAATACTGAATCAATGAGGGATGGAGTGAGGGGTAAATAGTGAATCAGTGAGGGATGGAGTGAGGGGTATATAGTGCATCAGTGAGGGATGGAGTGAGGAGTAAATACTGAATCAATGAGGGATGGAGTGAGGGGTATATAGTGAATCAGTGAGGGGTATATGGTGCATCAGTGAGGGATGGAGTGAGGGGGTATATAGTGCATCAGTGAGGGGTATATAGTGAATCAGTGAGGGATGGAGTGAGGGGGTATATAGTGCATCAGTGAGGGGTATATGGTGCATCAGTGAGGGATGGAGTGAGGTGGTATCGTGAATCATTGAGGGATGGAGTGAGGGGGTATATAGTGAATCAGTGAGGGGTATATGGTGCATCAGTGAGGGATGGAGTGAGGGGGTATATAGTGCATCAGTGAGGGGTATATGGTGCATCAGTGAGGGATGGAGTGAGGCGGTATATAGTGAATCATTGAGGGATGGAGTGAGGGGGTATATAGTGAATCAGTGAGGGGTATATGGTGCATCAGTGAGGGATGGAGTGAGGGGTAAATAGTGAATCAGTGAGGGATGGAGTGAGGGGTATATAGTGCATCATTGAGGGATGGAGTGAGGGGGTATATAGTGAATCAGTGAGGGGTATATGGTGCATCAGTGAGGGATGGAGTGAGGGGGTATATAGTGAATCAGTGAGGGATGGAGTGAGGGGTAAATAGTGAATCAGTGAGGGATGGAGTGAGGGGTATATAGTGAATCAGTGAGGGGTATATAGTGCATCAGTGAGGGATGGAGTGAGGGGTATATAGTGAATCAGTGAGGGGTATATGGTGCATCAGTGAGGGATGGAGTGAGGGGGTATATAGTGCATCAGTGAGGGATGGAGTGAGGGGTAAATAGTGAATCAGTGAGGGATGGAGTGAGGGGTATATTGTGAATCAGTGAGGGATGGAGTGAAGGATATATAGTGAATCAGTGAGGGGTATATGGTGCATCAGTGAGGGATGGAGTGAGGGGTAAATAGTGAATCAGTGAGGGATGGAGTGAGGGGTATATAGTGAATCAGTGAGGGGTATATAGTGCATCAGTGAGGGATGGAGTGAGGGGGTATATAGTGCATCAGTGAGGGATGGAGTGAGGGGTAAATAGTGAATCAGTGAGGGATGGAGTGAGGGGTATATAGTGAATCAGTGAGGGGTATATAGTGCATCAGTGAGGGATGGAGTGAGGGGTATATAGTGAATCAGTGAGGGGTATATGGTGCATCAGTGAGGGATGGAGTGAGGGGGTATATAGTGCATCAGTGAGGGATGGAGTGAGGGGTAAATAGTGAATCAGTGATGGATGGAGTGAGGGGGTATATAGTGCATCAGTGAGGGATGGAGTGAGGGGTAAAGAGTGAATAAGTGAGGGATGGAGTGAGGGGTATATGGTGCATCAGTGAGGGATGGAGTGAGGGGTAAATACTGAATCAATGAGGGATGGAGTGAGGGGTAAATAGTGAATCAGTGAGGGATGGAGTGAGGGGTATATAGTGCATCAGTGAGGGATGGAGTGAGGGGTAAATACTGAATCAATGAGGGATGGAGTGAGGGGTATATGGTGAATCAGTGAGGGGTATATGGTGCATCAGTGAGGGATGGAGTGAGGGGGTATATAGTGAATCAGTGAGGGATGGAGTGAGGGGTAAGTAGTGCATCAGTGAGGGATGGAGTGAGGGGGTATATAGTGCATCAGTGAGGGGTATATGGTGCATCAGTGAGGGATGGAGTGAGGGGGTATATAGTGAATCATTGAGGGATGGAGTGAGGGGGTATATAGTGAATCAGTGACGGGTATATGGTGCATCAGTGAGGGATGGAGTGAGGGGTAAATAGTGAATCAGTGAGGGATGGAGTGAGTGGTATATAGTGCATCATTGAGGGATGGAGTGAGGGGGTATATAGTGAATCAGTGAGGGGTAGATGGTGCATCAGTGAGGGATGGAGTGAGGGGGTATATAGTGAATCAGTGAGGGATGGGTGAGGGGGTCGAGTGATAGGTGATGGAGTGGAGGGATGGAGTGGGGTATATAGTGAATCGGTGAGGGGTAGGGATAGTGTGAGTGAGGGATGGGGGTGTATAGTGAATCAGTGAGGGTATATGGTGCATCAGTGAGGGATGGAGTGAGGGGTGGTATTTAGTGCATCAGTGAGGGATGGAGTGAGGGGTAAATAGTGATCAGTGTGGATGGGTGTGAGGGATTATAGTGAATCAGTAAGGGGATGGTGTTAGTGAGGGAGAGTGAGGGATGGATCAGTGAGGGGTAAGTGTGAGTGAGGGATGGATGCAGTGAGGGGTATAGTGAATCAGTGAGGGAGGGTATATAGTGCATCAGTGAGGGATGGGTGTGAGGGATATAGTGAATCAGTGAGGGATGGAGTGAGGGTAAGGATCGTGAGGGTATGGGTGATGAGTGAGGTGAGTGAGGGGTATAGTGATCAGTGGGTGGAGTGATGGGTGGTGATCAGGTGAGGGATGAGTGAGGGATGAGTGAGGTGTGTGAGTGATGTGAGGGTGAGTGGAGTGTAAGTGAGGGAATGGAGTGAGGGGGTGTGTATCTGTGAGGGATGGAGTGAGGGGGTATATGGTGCATCAGTGAGGGATGGAGTGAGGGGTTGATGGTGAGGGGGTGTATGGTGATCAGTGAGGGATGGAGTGAGGTGGATAGTGAGGGGTGAGATAAGTGAGGGAGTAGTGAGGGGTATATTGTGAATCAGTGAGGGATGGAGTGAGGGGTATAGTGAATCAGTGAGGATGCAGTGATGGGAGTGAGGGTGGAGGGGTATTGTGAGTGAGGATGGATGGGGTAGGGTATAGGTAGATGGATCAGTGAGGTGTACATGGTGCATCAGTGAGGGATGGAGTGAGGGGGTATATAGTGCATCAGTGAGGGATGGAGTGAGGGTGTATGTAGTGAATCCGTGAGGGATGGAGTGAGGGGTATATAGTGAATCTGAGGGATGGAGTGAGGGGTAAATAGTGAATCAGTGAGGGATGGAGTGAGGGGTATGTAGTGAATCAGTGAGGGATGGAGTGAGGGTGTATATAGTGAATCTGTGGGGGATGGAGTGAGGGGGTATATAGTGAATCAGTGAGGGATGGAGTGAGGGGTATATAGTGAATCACTGGGGGATGGAGTGAGGGTGTATGTAGTGAATCACTGGGGGATGGAGTGAGGGTGTATGTAGTGAATCTGCGAGGGATGGAGTGAGGGGTATATAGTGAATCTGAGGGATGGAGTGAGGGGTAAATAGTGAATCAGTGAGGGATGGAGTGAGGGGTATATAGTGAATCAGTCAGGGATGGAGTGAGGGGTAAATAGTGAATCAGTGAGGGATGGAGTGAGGCGTATATAGTGAATCAGTGAGGGATGGAGTGAGGGGTAAATAGTGAATCAGTGTGGGATGGAGTGAGGGGTATATAGTGAATCAGTGAGGGATGGAGTGAGGGGTATATAGTGAATCAGTGAGGGATGGAGTGAGGGGTAAATAGTGAATCAGTGAGGGATGGAGTGAGGGGTATATAGTGAATCAGTGAGGGATGGAGTGAGGGGTATATAGTGAATCAGTGAGGGATGGAGTGAGGGGTATATAGTGAATCAGTGAGGGATGGAGTGAGGGGTATATAGTGAATCAGTGAGGGATGGAGTGAGGGGCATGTAGTGAATCAGTGAGGGCTGGAGTGAGGGGTAAATAGTGAATCAGTGAGGGATGGATTGAGGGGTAAATAGTGAATCAGTGAGGGATGGAGTGAGGGGTATATAGTGAATCAGTGAGGGGTATATAGTGCATCAGTGAGGGATGGAGTGAGGGGGTATATAGTGCATCAGTGAGGGATGGAGTGAGGGGTAAATAGTGAATCAGTGAGGGATGGAGTGAGGGGTATATAGTGAATCAGTGAGGGGTATATAGTGCATCAGTGAGTGATGGAGTGAGGGGTATATAGTGAATCAGTGAGGGGTATATGGTGCATCAGTGAGGGATGGAGTGAGGGGGTATATAGTGCATCAGTGAGGGATGGAGTGAGGGGTAAATAGTGAATCAGTGAGGGATGGAGTGAGGGGGTATATAGTGCATCAGTGAGGGATGGAGTGAGGGGTAAAGAGTGAATAAGTGAGGGATGGAGTGAGGGGTATATGGTGCATCAGTGAGGGATGGATTGAGGGGGTATATAGTGAATCAGTGAGGGATGGAGTGAGGGGTATATAGTGAATCAGTGAGGGGTATATGGTGCATCAGTGAGGGATGGAGTGAGGGGTAAGTAGTGCATCAGTGAGGGATGCAGTGAGGGGTAAATACTGAATCAATGAGGGATGGAGTGAGGGGTAAATAGTGAATCAGTGAGGGATGGAGTGAGGGGTATATAGTGCATCAGTGAGGGATGGAGTGAGGGGTAAATACTGAATCAATGAGGGATGGAGTGAGGGGTATATGGTGAATCAGTGAGGGGTATATGGTGCATCAGTGAGGGATGGAGTGAGGGGGTATATAGTGAATCAGTGAGGGATGGAGTGAGGGGTATATAGTGAATCAGTGAGGGATGGAATGAGGGGTATATAGTGCATCAGTGAGGGATGGAGTGAGGGGTAAATAGTGAATCAGTGAGGGATGGAGTGAGGGGTATATAGTGCATCAGTGAGGGATGGAGTGAGGTGGTATATAGTGAATCTGTGAGGGGTATATGGTGCATCAGTGAGGGATGGAGTGAGGTGGTATATAGTGAATCAGTGAGGGGTATATGGTGCATCAGTGAGGGATGGAGTGAGGTGGTATATACTGAATCAGTGAGGGATGGAGTGAGGGGGTATATAGTGCATCAGTGAGGGATGGAGTGAGGGGTATATAGTGCATCAGTGAGGGATGGAGTGAGGGGTAAATAGTGAATCAGTGAGGGATGGAGTGAGGGGTATATAGTGAATCAGTGAGGGATGGAGTGAGGGGTATATAGTGCATCAGTGAGGGATGGAGTGAGGGGTAAATAGTGAATCAGTGAGGGATGGAGTGAGGGGTATATAGTGCATCAGTGAGGGATGGAGTGAGGGGTATATAGTGAATCAGTGAGGGATGGAGTGAGGGGCATGTAGTGAATCAGTGAGGGCTGGAGTGAGGGGTAAATAGTGAATCAGTGAGGGATGGAGTGAGGGGTAAATAGTGAATCAGTGAGGGATGGAGTGAGGGGTATATAGTGAATCAGTGAGGGGTATATAGTGCATCAGTGAGGGATGGAGTGAGGGGGTATATAGTGCATCAGTGAGGGATGGAGTGAGGGGTAAATAGTGAATCAGTGAGGGATGGAGTGAGGGGTATATAGTGAATCAGTGAGGGGTATATAGTGCATCAGTGAGGGATGGAGTGAGGGGTATATAGTGAATCAGTGAGGGGTATATGGTGCATCAGTGAGGGATGGAGTGAGGGGGTATATAGTGCATCAGTGAGGGATGGAGTGAGGGGTAAATAGTGAATCAGTGAGGGATGGAGTGAGGGGGTATATAGTGCATCAGTGAGGGATGGAGTGAGGGGTAAAGAGTGAATAAGTGAGGGATGGAGTGAGGGGTATATGGTGCATCAGTGAGGGATGGATTGAGGGGGTATATAGTGAATCAGTGAGGGATGGAGTGAGGGGTATATAGTGAATCAGTGAGGGGTATATGGTGCATCAGTGAGGGATGGAGTGAGGGGTAAGTAGTGCATCAGTGAGGGATGGAGTGAGGGGTAAATACTGAATCAATGAGGGATGGAGTGAGGGGTAAATAGTGAATCAGTGAGGGATGGAGTGAGGGGTATATAGTGCATCAGTGAGGGATGGAGTGAGGGGTAAATACTGAATCAATGAGGGATGGAGTGAGGGGTATATGGTGAATCAGTGAGGGGTATATGGTGCATCAGTGAGGGATGGAGTGAGGGGGTATATAGTGAATCAGTGAGGGATGGAGTGAGGGGTATATAGTGAATCAGTGAGGGATGGAGTGAGGGGTATATAGTGCATCAGTGAGGGATGGAGTGAGGGGTAAATAGTGAATCAGTGAGGGATGGAGTGAGGGGTATATAGTGCATCAGTGAGGGATGGAGTGAGGTGGTATATAGTGAATCTGTGAGGGGTATATGGTGCATCAGTGAGGGATGGAGTGAGGTGGTATATAGTGAATCAGTGAGGGGTATATGGTGCATCAGTGAGGGATGGAGTGAGGTGGTATATACTGAATCAGTGAGGGATGGAGTGAGGGGGTATATAGTGCATCAGTGAGGGATGGAGTGAGGGGTATATAGTGCATCAGTGAGGGATGGAGTGAGGGGTAAATAGTGAATCAGTGAGGGATGGAGTGAGGGGTATATAGTGAATCAGTGAGGGATGGAGTGAGGGGTATATAGTGCATCAGTGAGGGATGGAGTGAGGGGTAAATAGTGAATCAGTGAGGGATGGAGTGAGGGGTATATAGTGCATCAGTGAGGGATGGAGTGAGGTGGTATATAGTGAATCAGTGAGGGGTATATGGTGCATCAGTGAGGGATGGAGTGAGGTGGTATATAGTGAATCAGTGAGGGGTATATGGTGCATCAGTGAGGGATGGAGTGAGGTGGTATATACTGAATCAGTGAGGGATGGAGTGAGGGGGTATATAGTGCATCAGTGAGGGATGGAGTGAGGGGTATATAGTGAATCAGTGAGGGATGGACTGAGGGGTAAATAGTGAATCAGTGATGGATGGAGTGAGGGGTATATAGTGCATCAGTGAGGGATGGAGTGAGGGGTAAATAGTGCATCAGTGAGGGATGGAGTGAGGGGGTATATAGTGAATCAGTGAGGGATGGAGTGAGGGGTAAATAGTGAATCAGTGAGGGATGGAGTGAGGGGGTATATAGTGAATCAGTGAGGGATGGAGTGAGGGGTATATAGTGCATCAGTGAGGGATGGAGTGAGGGGTAAATAGTGCATCAGTGAGGGGGTATATAGTGAATCAGTGAGGGATGGAGTGAGGGGTATATAGTGCATCACTGAGGGATGGAGTGAGGGGTATATAGTGCATCAGTGAGGGATGGAGTGAGGGGTAAATAGTGAATCAGTGAGGGATGGAGTGAGGGGGTATATAGTGCATCAGTGAGGGATGGAGTGAGGGGTATATAGTGAATCAGTGAGGGATGGAGTGAGGGGGTATATAGTGCATCAGTGAGGGATGGAGTGAGGGGTAAATAGTGAATCAGTGAGGGGTATATGGTGCATCAGTGAGGGATGGAGTGAGGTGGTATATAGTGAATCAGTGAGGGATGGAGTGAGGTGGTATATAGTGAATCAGTGAGGGGTATATGGTGCATCAGTGAGGGATGGAGTGAGGGGTATATAGTGAATCAGTGAGGGGTATATGGTGCATCAGTGAGGGATGGAGTGAGGTGGTGTATAGTGAATCAGTGAGGGATGGAGTGAGGTGGTATATAGTGAATCAGTGAGGGGTATATGGTGCATCAGTGAGGGATGGAGTGAGGTGGTATATAGTGAATCAGTGAGGGATGGAGTGAGGGGTATATAGTGAATCAGTGAGGGATGGAGTGAGGGGGTATATTGTGAATCAGTGAGGGATGGAGTGAGGTGGTATATAGTGAATCAGTGAGGGGTATATGGTGCATCAGTGAGGGATGGAGTGAGGTGGTATATAGTGAATCAGTGAGGGATGGAGTGAGGGGTATATAGTGAATCAGTGAGGGATGGAGTGAGGGGGTATTTAGTGAATCAGTGAGGGATGGAGTGAGGGGTATATAGTGAATCAGTGAGGGATGGAGTGAGGGGTATATAGTGAATCAGTGAGGGATGGAGTGAGGGGTATATAGTGAATTAGTGAGGGGTATATGGTGCATCAGTGAGGGATGGAGTGAGGGGTATATAGTGAATCAGTGAAGGATGGAGTGAGGGGGTATATGGTGCATCAGTGAGGGATGGAGTGAGGGGGTATATGGTGCATCTTTGAGGGATGGAGTGAGGTGGTATATAGTGAATCAGTGAGGGATGGAGTGAGGGGGTATATTGTGAATCACTGGGGTATGGAGTGAGGGGCTATATAATCAATCAGTGGGGGATGGAGTGAGGGGTAAGTAGTGCATCAGTGAGGGATGGAGTGAGGGGTAAATACTGAATCAATGAGGGATGGAGTGAGGGGTAAATAGTGAATCAGTGAGGGATGGAGTGAGGGGTATATAGTGCATCAGTGAGGGATGGAGTGAGGGGTAAATACTGAATCAATGAGGGATGGAGTGAGGGGTATATGGTGAATCAGTGAGGGGTATATGGTGCATCAGTGAGGGATGGAGTGAGGGGGTATATAGTGAATCAGTGAGGGATGGAGTGAGGGGTATATAGTGAATCAGTGAGGGATGGAGTGAGGGGTATATAGTGCATCAGTGAGGGATGGAGTGAGGGGTAAATAGTGAATCAGTGAGGGATGGAGTGAGGGGTATATAGTGCATCAGTGAGGGATGGAGTGAGGTGGTATATAGTAAATCTGTGAGGGGTATATGGTGCATCAGTGAGGGATGGAGTGAGGTGGTATATAGTGAATCTGTGAGGGGTATATGGTGCATCAGTGAGGGATGGAGTGAGGTGGTATATACTGAATCAGTGAGGGATGGAGTGAGGGGGTATATAGTGCATCAGTGAGGGATGGAGTGAGGGGTATATAGTGCATCAGTGAGGGATGGAGTGAGGGGTAAATAGTGAATCAGTGAGGGATGGAGTGAGGGGTATATAGTGAATCAGTGAGGGATGGAGTGAGGGGTATATAGTGCATCAGTGAGGGATGGAGTGAGGGGTAAATAGTGAATCAGTGAGGGATGGAGTGAGGGGTATATAGTGCATCAGTGAGGGATGGAGTGAGGTGGTATATAGTGAATCAGTGAGGGGTATATGGTGCATCAGTGAGGGATGGAGTGAGGTGGTATATAGTGAATCAGTGAGGGGTATATGGTGCATCAGTGAGGGATGGAGTGAGGTGGTATATACTGAATCAGTGAGGGATGGAGTGAGGGGGTATATAGCGCATCAGTGAGGGATGGAGTGAGGGGTATATAGTGAATCAGTGAGGGATGGAGTGAGGGGCATGTAGTGAATCAGTGAGGGCTGGAGTGAGGGGTAAATAGTGAATCAGTGAGGGATGGAGTGAGGGGTAAATAGTGAATCAGTGAGGGATGGAGTGAGGGGTATATAGTGAATCAGTGAGGGGTATATAGTGCATCAGTGAGGGATGGAGTGAGGGGGTATATAGTGCATCAGTGAGGGATGGAGTGAGGGGTAAATAGTGAATCAGTGAGGGATGGAGTGAGGGGTATATAGTGAATCAGTGAGGGGTATATAGTGCATCAGTGAGGGATGGAGTGAGGGGTATATAGTGAATCAGTGAGGGGTATATGGTGCATCAGTGAGGGATGGAGTGAGGGGGTATATAGTGCATCAGTGAGGGATGGAGTGAGGGGTAAATAGTGAATCAGTGAGGGATGGAGTGAGGGGGTATATAGTGCATCAGTGAGGGATGGAGTGAGGGGTAAATAGTGAATCAGTGAGGGATGGAGTGAGGGGTATATGGTGCATCAGTGAGGGATGGATTGAGGGGGTATATAGTGAATCAGTGAGGGATGGAGTGAGGGGTATATAGTGAATCAGTGAGGGGTATATGGTGCATCAGTGAGGGATGGAGTGAGGGGTAAGTAGTGCATCAGTGAGGGATGGAGTGAGGGGTAAATACTGAATCAATGAGGGATGGAGTGAGGGGTAAATAGTGAATCAGTGAGGGATGGAGTGAGGGGTATATAGTGCATCAGTGAGGGATGGAGTGAGGGGTAAATACTGAATCAATGAGGGATGGAGTGAGGGGTATATGGTGAATCAGTGAGGGGTATATGGTGCATCAGTGAGGGATGGAGTGAGGGGGTATATAGTGAATCAGTGAGGGATGGAGTGAGGGGTATATAGTGAATCAGTGAGGGATGGAGTGAGGGGTATATAGTGCATCAGTGAGGGATGGAGTGAGGGGTAAATAGTGAATCAGTGAGGGATGGAGTGAGGGGTATATAGTGCATCAGTGAGGGATGGAGTGAGGTGGTATATAGTGAATCTGTGAGGGGTATATGGTGCATCAGTGAGGGATGGAGTGAGGTGGTATATAGTGAATCAGTGAGGGGTATATGGTGCATCAGTGAGGGATGGAGTGAGGTGGTATATACTGAATCAGTGAGGGATGGAGTGAGGGGGTATATAGTGCATCAGTGAGGGATGGAGTGAGGGGTATATAGTGCATCAGTGAGGGATGGAGTGAGGGGTAAATAGTGAATCAGTGAGGGATGGAGTGAGGGGTATATAGTGAATCAGTGAGGGATGGAGTGAGGGGTATATAGTGCATCAGTGAGGGATGGAGTGAGGGGTAAATAGTGAATCAGTGAGGGATGGAGTGAGGGGTATATAGTGCATCAGTGAGGGATGGAGTGAGGTGGTATATAGTGAATCAGTGAGGGGTATATGGTGCATCAGTGAGGGATGGAGTGAGGTGGTATATAGTGAATCAGTGAGGGGTATATGGTGCATCAGTGAGGGATGGAGTGAGGTGGTATATACTGAATCAGTGAGGGATGGAGTGAGGGGGTATATAGTGCATCAGTGAGGGATGGAGTGAGCGGTATATAGTGAATCAGTGAGGGATGGACTGAGGGGTAAATAGTGAATCAGTGAGGGATGGAGTGAGGGGTATATAGTGCATCAGTGAGGGATGGAGTGAGGGGTAAATAGTGCATCAGTGAGGGATGGAGTGAGGGGGTATATAGTGAATCAGTGAGGGATGGAGTGAGGGGTAAATAGTGAATCAGTGAGGGATGGAGTGAGGGGGTATATAGTGAATCAGTGAGGGATGGAGTGAGGGGTATATAGTGCATCAGTGAGGGATAGAGTGAGGGGTAAATAGTGCATCAGTGAGGGGGTATATAGTGAATCAGTGAGGGATGGAGTGAGGGGAATATAGTGCATCAGTGAGGGATGGAGTGAGGGGTATATAGTGCATCAGTGAGGGATGGAGTGAGGGGTAAATAGTGAATCAGTGAGGGATGGAGTGAGGGGGTATATAGTGCATCAGTGAGGGATGGAGTGAGGGGTATATAGTGAATCAGTGAGGGATGGAGTGAGGGGGTATATAGTGCATCAGTGAGGGATGGAGTGAGGGGTAAATAGTGAATCAGTGAGGGGTATATGGTGCATCAGTGAGGGATGGAGTGAGGTGGTATATAGTGAATCAGTGAGGGATGGAGTGAGGTGGTATATAGTGAATCAGTGAGGGGTATATGGTGCATCAGTGAGGGATGGAGTGAGGGGTATATAGTGAATCAGTGAGGGGTATATGGTGCATCAGTGAGGGATGGAGTGAGGTGGTGTATAGTGAATCAGTGAGGGGTATATGGTGCATCAGTGAGGGATGGAGTGAGGTGGTATATAGTGAATCAGTGAGGGGTATATGGTGCATCAGTGAGGGATGGAGTGAGGTGGTATATAGTGAATCAGTGAGGGATGGAGTGAGGGGTATATAGTGAATCAGTGAGGGATGGAGTGAGGGGGTATATAGTGAATCAGTGAGGGATGGAGTGAGGGGTATATAGTGAATCAGTGAGGGATGGAGTGAGGGGTATATAGTGAATCAGTGAGGGATGGAGTGAGGGGTATATAGTGAATTAGTGAGGGGTATATGGTGCATCAGTGAGGGATGGAGTGAGGGGTATATAGTGAATCAGTGAAGGATGGAGTGAGGGGGTATATGGTGCATCAGTGAGGGATGGAGTGAGGGGGTATATGGTGCATCAGTGAGGGATGGAGTGAGGTGGTATATAGTGAATCAGTGAGGGATGGAGTGAGGGGGTATATTGTGAATCACTGGGGTATGGAGTGAGGGGCTATATAATGAATCAGTGGGGGATGGAGTGAGGGGGTATTTTGTCAATCACTGGGGTATGAAGTGAGGGGGTATATAGTGAATCTGTGGGGGATGGCGAGAGGGGGTATATAGTGAGTCAGTGAGGGACAGAGTGAGAGGTATAAAGTGAATCAGTGAGGGAATGATTGAGGGTAAATAGTGAATCATTGAGGGATGGAGTGATGGGAATATGCTGAATGAGTGAGGGATGGAGTGAGGGGGTATATTGTGCATCATTGAGGGGTATATTGTGCATCAGTGAGGGATGGTGTGAGGGGGTATATAGTGCATCAATGAGCGATGGAGTGAGGGGTATATAGTGCATCAATGAGCGATGGAGTGAGGGGTATATAGTGAATCAGTGAGGGGTATATGGTGCATCAGTGAGGGATGGAGTGAGGGGGCATATAGTGCATCAGTGAGGGGTATATGGTGCATAAGTGAGGGATGGAGTGAGGGGGTATATAGTGCATCAGTGAGGGATGGAGTGAGGGGGTATATAGTGCATCAGTGAGGGATGGAGTGAGGGATAAATAGTGAATCAGTGAGGGATGGAGTGAGGGGTATATAGTGAATCAGTGAGGGGTATATGGTGCATCAGTGAGGGATGGAGTGAGGGGGTTTTTAGTGCATCAGTGAGGGATGGAGTGAGGGGTAAATAGTGAATCAGTGAGGGATGGAGTGAGGGGGTATATCGTGCATCAGTGAGGGATGGAGTGAGGGGTAAATAGTGAATCAGTGAAGGATGGAGTGAGGGGTATATAGTGAGTCAGTGGAGGATGCAGTGAGAAGGTATAGAGTGAATCATTGGTCATGGAGTGTGGGGGTATATAGTGAATCCATTGCGGATGGAGTGAGGGGTATGTCATGAAACACTGGGGTATGATGTGAGGGGGTATATTGTGAATCACTGGGGTATGGAGTGAGGGGCTATATAATGAATCAGTGGGGGATGGAGTGAGGGGGTATTTTGTCAATCACTGGGGTATGAAGTGAGGGGGTATATAGTGAATCTGTGGGGGATGGCGAGATGGGGTATATAGTGAGTCAGTGAGGGACAGAGTGAGAGGTATAAAGTGAATCAGTGAGGGAATGATTGAGGGTAAATAGTGAATCATTGAGGGATGGAGTGATGGGAATATGCTGAATCAGTGGGGCATCGAGTGATGGGGTATTCAGTGAGAGGGTATATAGTGAGTCAGTGGGGGATAGATTGAGGGGTATATAGTGAATCAGTGCGGTATGGAGTGAAGGGGCCATTAGTGACTCAATGGGGGTGGAGTGAGGGGTATATAGCGAATCAATGACGATGGACCGTAGGGAATAAATAGTGAATCAGTGGGGGATGGAGTGAGGGGGTATATTGTGAATCTGTGAGGGAAGGAGTGATGAGAATAAACTGAATCAGTTTGGGATGGTTTGAGAGGGTATTCAGTGAATCAGTGGGGCATGGAGTGAGAGACTATATAGTGATTCAGTGGGGGATCGAGTGAGGGGGTATAAAGTGAATCAGTGAAGGATGGAGTGATGGGAATATACTGAATCAGTGGGGCCTGGAGTGAGGGTGTATATCCTGAATCAGTGAGGGATGTAGTAAGGGGTAAATAGTGAATCAGTGAGGGATGGATTGAGGGGGCATATAGTGAGTCTGTGGGGAATAGAGTGAGGGGGTATATAGTGAATCAGTCGCGCATGGAGTGAAGGGGTATATAGTGAATCAGTGGAGGATTGATTTGAGGGGTATTCATTAAATCAGTGTGACATGAAGTGAGGGGGTATATAGTAAATCAGTGAGGGATGGAGTGAGGGAGTATATCGTGAATCAGTGGGCCATGGAGTGAGGGGGTATATAGTAAATCAGTGAGGGATGGAGTGAGGGAGTATATCGTGAATTAGTGGGCCATGGAGTGAGGGGGTATATAGTAAATCAGTGAGGGATGGAGTGAGGGAGTATATCGTGAATCAGTGGGCCATGGAGTGAGGGGGTATATAGTAAATCAGTGAGGGATGGAGTGAGGGAGTATATCGTGAATCAGTGGGCCATGGAGTGAGGGAGTATATAGTAAATCAGTGGGCCATGGAGTGAGGGGGTATATAGTAAATCAGTGAGGGATGGAGTGAGAGGTAAATAGTGAATCAGTGAGGGATGGAGTTCGAGATTCTCCCACAAGGGGAAACATCCTTTCAACATCCACTCTGTCAAGACCTCTCAGGATCTAATATGTTTCAATCAAGTCGCCTCTTACTCTTCTAAATTCCAGCGGATACAAGCCTAGCCTGTCCAATCTTTTCTCATAAGACAGCCCGCCCATTCCAGGTATTAGCCCAGTAAACCTTCTCTGTACTGTCTCCAATGCATTTACATCCTTTCTTAAATAAGGAGACCAGTACTGTACACAGTACTCCAGATGTGGTCTCACCAATGCCCTGTATAGATGAAGCATAACCTGCCTACTTTTGTATTCATTTCCCCTCGCGATAAACGATAACATTCTATTAGCTTTCCTAATTACTTGCTGTTCTTGCATACTAACCTTTTGCGATTCATGCAGAGGGATCTGGATGTCTTAGTGCATCTCAGAGCTCTGCAATGTCTCACCATTTAGATAATATGCTTCTTTTTATTCTTCCTGCCAAAATGGACAATTTCCCTCTTTCCCACATTATAGTCCATTTGACAGGTCTTTGCCCATTCACTTAACTTATCTATATCCTTTTGTAGCCCCCTTATGTCCTCTCCACAAGTTACTTTCCTATCTATCTTTGTGTCATCAGCAAATTTAGGAACCATACCTTCAGTCCCTTCATCTAAGTCATTTATATAAATTATAAAATGTTGAGGCTCCAGCACTGATCCCTGATCTTGCCAACCAGAAAATGACCTATTTATGCCTACTCTCTCTTTCCTGTTAGTTAACCAATCTTCCACCCATGCCAAGACACCATGAGCTTTTATATTCTGTAATAACCTTTGTGGCAGCTTATCAAATGCCTTCTGGAAATCTAAGTACAATACATCCCCTGGTTCCCCTTTATCCACAGCACATGTAACTTCCTTAAAGAACTCCAATAAATTGGTAAAACATGATTTCCCTTTCAAAAACCATGTTGACTCCGCCTGATGACCTTGGATTTTTCTCAATGCCCTGCTGTAACATCTTTGATAATTGCTTCTAACATTTTCCCTAAGACAGATGTTAAGCTAACTGGCCTGTAGTTTTCTGTTTTCTTTCTCCCTTTTTGAATAAAGGAGTTAGATTTGCTAATTTCTAATCTAACTGAACATCAACTATGCATCAGTTATCTCACTGGCCACTTCTTTTAAGACCCTAGGATGAAGTCCATCAGGACCTGAGGACTTGTCAGCCCGCAGCTGCAACAATTTGCTTAGTACCACTTCCCTGGTGATTGTAATTTTTCTGAGTTCCTCCCTCCCTTCCATTTCCTGACTTGCAGCTAATACTGGGATGTTACTTGTATCCTCAATCATGAAGACCGATGCAAAATATCTGTTCAATTCATCTGCCATCTCCTTATTATCCATTATTAATTCCCCAGACTCACTTTTTATAGGATCAACGCTCACTTTGTTAACTCTTTTCTTTTTAAAATATCTATAGAAACTTTTACTGTCTTTATATTTCTAGATAGCTTTCTCTTGTACTCTAATTTTACCTTCCTTATCATTCTTTGCTGCTTTTTATATTCTGTCCAATCTTCTGACCTGCCTTCCATCTTTGTGCAATTATCGGCTTTTTCTTTAAGTTTGATACTATCTTTAACTGTTTTAGTTAACCATGGATGGCGGGTCCCACCTTTTGCAATTTTTCTTTCTCGTTGAAATGTATCTATTCTGTGTATTCTGAAATATCCCCTTAAATGTCTGCAGCTGCGTCCCTATTAACCTATCCTTTAACCTAATTTGCCAGTTCACTTTAGCTCACTCTGCTTTCTTGCCCTCATAATTGCCCTTATTTAAATTTAAAATACTAGTCTTGGACCCACTCTTCTCTCCCTCAAACTGAATGTAAAATTCAATCATATTATGATCACTGTTACCTAAGGGCATGTTAACTATTAGGTCATTAATTAATCCTATATAGTGAATCAATAGATGAAGTGAGGGGGGATATAGTGAATCAATGAATGGGGTGAGGGTGTATTAAGTGATTCAATGGATGGAGTGAGGGGGTATATAATGAATCAATGGATGGATTGTTGGAAAATATAGTGAATGAACGGATGGAGTTAAGGGGTATTCAGTGAATCAATGGGGTGGAGTGGGTCAGTATATATGAATCAATGGATGGAGTGAGGGGTATATAGTGAATCAATGATGGTGGAGTGAGGTGGTCTGTAGTGAACCAACAGATGCAGTGAGGGGGTTATATGGAGAATTAATGGGGAATGAAGTTTGGGGGGATATATAGTGAACAATTGAATGGATTGAAGGGGAATATAGTGAATCATTGGATAGAGTGAGTGGGATAGATAGTGAATCAATGGGGATTGGAGTGAGGAGGATCTATAGTGAATCAATGGATGGAGTGATGGGCTATGTCGTGAATCAAAGGATAGAGTGAGGGGATATATAGTAAATCAGTGGGGAATGGGGTGATTGGAGTATAAAGTGGAAAAATATATGGAGTGAGTGGGTGTATAGTGAAAGTGGATAGAGTGAGAGGGTATTGTAAGATTCGATAAGCTAGCGGTGATTTCCACCCCCTTCTGAGGTGGAAACAGACTTGGCAGCACAAATTGTGTTGTGAATCTACTTTATTGAGACAAAGGAAAGGATAAGTTATTAGGTTTTCAGATAAACCATAGTCACAAACTCAGGCAGTGATTAACCGTCGAACCCAGATATTACCCACATTAAAGATTGGACGGCACAGTGCACGACTCTTTCTCTTGCAGTTTTGGGTCTTCAAGTTTTTTGGTCGGTCTCCCTCTCTTGTCTCTTGTTGTTGCTCGAAAATTCTCTGCCATACAGTGTCAAAGACAAAACTTCTTTTATTCTGGCAGCTTTCCAATTAATCCTCCCCTCTCCCAATCAGTGATTCGTCTTGTATTAAAGGATACCTTTCTTAACCAACCAGGGATCACTTGTGATGGTTGCTAACCTTTCAGATTTGCGCAAGTAGTACTCCTTTGTGTTGACTACTTTATCTCAATGTTTTTACATTCTGAGGTTCCTATCTCAGTACGAGACAAATCTACACAGAAGTTTTTTTCACTGTCTGCTCTCAAGGCCTCATCCTTTTATTGCAAGTAAGCATTTTAAAACATGACATAATCTCCTAGAATCCCTCAACTTTGACATCTTGTCCATACTGTGCCCTATTTCCCAAGTTTTCCCATGTTACCGTACTACGAATCAATGGGAATTGGAGTGAGGAGGATATATAATGAACCAATGGATGGATTGTGGGGACGTATAGTGAATGAATGGATGGAGTGAGGGGGTATGTAGTGAATCAAGGACGGTGGAGTTAGGGGGTCTGCAGTGAACAAAGAGACGCATTGAGGGGTTATGTAGAGAATTAATGGGGAATGGATTAGGAGAGATGTATATAGTGAATAAATGGATGGATTGAGGGGGAATATAGTGAATCATTGGATGGAGTGAATGGGATAGATAGTGAATCAATACATGGAATGAGGAGAATACATAGTGAATCAATTAGGGATAATGGTAGATTTATACATACGAACATATGAACAAGGAGCAGGAGTAGGCCACTCACCGCTCGAGCCTGCTCTGCCATTCAATAAGTTCATGACTGATCTGATTATAACCTCAACTCCACATTATTACCTGCCCCAATAACCTTCCACCCCATTGTTTATCAAGAATCTATCTACCTCTGCCTTAAAAATATTCAAAGACTCTGCTTCCACCACCTTTGAGGAAGAGAATTCCAAAGACTCACGACCCTCTGAGAGAAAACATTTCTCCTCATCTCTGTCTTAAATGGGCGACCCCTTATTTTTAAACAGTGACCCCTAGTTCTAGATTCTCCCACAAGAGGAAACATCATTTCCACATCCACCCTGTCAAGACCCCTCAGAATCTTATACACTTCAATCAAGTCGCCTCTTACTCTTCTAAACTCCAGTGGATACAAGCCTAGTCTGTACAACTTTTCCTCATAAGACAACACACTCATTCCAGGTATTAGTCTAGTAAGTCTTCTTTGAACTGCTTCCAACGCAGTTACATTCTTCCTTAAATAAGGAGACCAGTACTGTACACAGTTCTCCAGATGTGGTCTGACCAATGCCCTGTATAGCTGAAGCATAACCTCCCTACTTTTGCATTCAATTCCCCTCACGATAAACGATAACATTCTATTAACTTTCCTAATTATTTTGTATACCTGCATACTAGCCTTTTGTGATTCATGCACTAGAACACCCAGATCCCTTTGCATCCCTTTGTTTTCGTTGGAGAGAAGGAGGAGGAGAGGTGACTTAATAGAGACATATAAGATAATCAGAGGGTTAGATAGGGTGGATAGTGAGAGTCTTTTTCCTCGGATGGTGATGGCAAACACGAGGGGACATAGCTTTAAGTTGAGGGGTGATAGATATAGGACAGATGTTGGAGGTAGTTTCTTTACTCAGAGAGTAGTAGGGGCGTGGAACGCCCTGCCTGCAACAGTAGTAGACTCGCCAACTTTAAGGGCATTTAAGTGGTCATTGGATAGACATATGGATGAAAATGGAATAGTGATGGTTTCACAGGTCGGCGCAACATCGAGGGCCGAAGGGCCTGTACTGCGCTGTAATGTTCTAATTCTAAAATCTCAGAGCTCTGTAATCACTCACCATTTAGATAATATGCTTCTTTTTTATTCTTCCTGCCAAAATGGACAATTTCACATTTTCCCACATTGTACTCCGTTTGCCAGATCTTTGTCCACTCAGTTAACCTCTCTATATCCTTTTGTAGCTCCCTTATGTCCTCTTCACAACTTACTTTCCTACCTATCTTTGCGTCATCAGAAATTTAGCAACCATACCTTTAGTCCCTTCATCCAAGTCATTTATATAAGTTGTAAAAAGATGAGGCTCCAGCACTGATCCCTGTGGCACACCACTCGTTACATCTTGCCAACCAGAAAATGACCTATTTATGCCTACTCTCTGTTTCCTGTTAGCTAGCCAATCTTCTATCCATGCCAATATGTTACCTCCTACACTATGAGCTTTTATTTTCTGCAATAACCTTTAATGTGGCACTTTGTCAAATGCCTTCTGGAAATCTAAGTACAGTACACTCACCGGTTCCCCTTTATCCACAGCACATGTCACTTCTTCAAAGAATTCCAATAAATTAGTTAAGCATGATTTCCCTTTCCCAAAACCATGTTGAGTCTGCCTGATTACCTTAAATTTTTTCATATAACGTCATATATAACAAATATGTGGGTATATTATGAATGAGCGGGTATGTAGTGAATCAATGGATAGAATGACAGTGGTATAATGTGAATCAATGGATGAAGTGAGCGTGGTATATAGTTAATAAATAGGGGATGCAGTGAGTGAGTGGGGGTATATAGTGAAGCAATGAGGATTGGGTGATTGGGTATATAGTGAATCAGTGGATGGAGTGAGTGGGGTACATAGTGAAGCAATGGGGAATGGAATTGAGACTATACCTTGAATCGGTGGATGGTTTGGGGGGTTTATAGTGCATCAATGGGGGATGGTATGAGGGAGTTTTATACTGATTCAGTGGATGGAGTGAGGGGCATAAGTGAATTGATGGAATTTGAATTCAGTTAATTAATAAGTTCAATTTTTTAATTAAAAAATATCTGGAATTGATAGTTAGCTTCATGCACTATTACTGAGACTATCATCGAATGTTGTAAAAACCCATCTGGTTCACGAATGCCCTTTATGAAAGGAAATCTGCCGTGCTTACCTGGTCTGGCCTACATGTGACTCCAGACCCACAGCAATGTGGTTGACTCTTAACTGCCCTCTGAAATGGACCAGCAAGTGATTCAGTTGTCAAGGGTAATTAGGGATTGGCAACAAATGCTGGCCTTGCCAGCAATGCCCACATCGCATGAAAGACTAAAATCTGCTCAGGGCTGGAAAGGAACTTGCAAAGGGAGGGGGAGGATCCAGTTGTGGTCCACATGGGTATCAACGACATAAATAGGACTAAGAAAGAGCTTCTGCATAGAGAGTATGAGCAGCTAGGGGCTAAATTAAAAAGAAGAACCTCAAAGATAATAATCTCTGGATTATTACCTGAGCCACAAGTAAATTGGCATTGGGTAAACAAGATTAGAGAGTTAAATGCGTGGTTCAAAGATTGGTGCAGGAGAAATGGGTTTCTAATTCATTTGGCACTGGCACCAGTACTGGGGGAAATGGGAACTGTACTGATGGGATAGTCTTCATCTGAACCGCACTGGGACCAGTGTCCTAGTGAAGTGTATAACTAGGGTGGTAGAGAGGACTTTAAATGAAATATTGGGAGGGTAGGATCAAGTGAGGGAAGATATGATAAATTAAAGAGAGAGGGCATGACAGTAAGGTAGCAATAAGGAAAATAATAATCAGAGCAGGAAGGGACAGAATGTACAAAATTAAGAATGTGCAAACAGTTAAGGCTATAGGTTGCGTAAATAGTAAAAAGACAGAACTGAAGGCAAAAACAAATGAATTGATAGCTCAAATAGAAACAAATATGTACAACTGAAAGACAGAAGAAGCAAAGTTAAAAAGTGTGCAGCACAGCAATTTGGCAGTGTTAAAGGGTATTTTTTTAAATGCAATGAGTATAGTAAATAAAGTCGATGAGTTGAGGGCACAGATAGAAGATGCAACGTGATATCTTTGCTATAATGGAAACTTGGCTATAATGGAAACAGGCGGGATAGAGACAGAGATAAAAAAGGAGAGGGTGTACCATTATTAGTTAAGGAATCAATAACAGCTTTGAAGAGGGATGATATGCTAAATGAATCATCAAATGAGGCTATATGGGTGGAGCTCAGAAATAAAAAAGGGGCAGCCACACTACTAGGAGAGTACTATAAGACTCCCAAATAGTGAGAGGGAGATAGAAGAACAAATATGTAGGCAAATTTCTGAGTGAAAAAACTATAGGGCAATAATAGTTTGGGATTTCAACTACCCCAATATCAACTGGGATAGAAACAGTGTGAGGGGCACAGAGGGGACAAAATTCTTGAACTGTGTTCAAGAGAACTTTTTTAGACAGCACATAACAAGCCCAACGAGAGGGGGTGCAATTCTAGATGTAGTCTTCGGTAATGAAGCTGGGCAAGTGGAGGAAGTAACAGAGGGTGACCATTTTGGAGATAGTGACCATAATACAGTTAGTTTTAGCATAATCATGGAAAAGGACAAAGATAAAACAGGAGTAAAAGTCCTAAATTGGGGGAAGTAAGATTTTACAAAACTGAGAGCTGACCTGGTGAAGTGGTGGATACAGGATACTTACTTGAAGGAAAATCAGTGGCAAACCAGCAACCAGTGGAGGCATTCAAAGCGAGATACTAGCAGGGCATCAGGGGTAGGGTTGTCTCCAGGGCATGTCAAAGGTTAAGGGTGGTACTACCAAATCTAGAGCCCCGGTTTCTAGAAACTTACCGGGGGAAGTTAAAGCAGAAAAGATAAGCTTTATGACCATCAAGGTGCACAGGAATCTTTATGCATGAATGCAGAAGTTGTGGACAGGTTCTAATGAGTTAGGGGTATAGTCTTCATAAAGAAAGGTTGATGCAGATAATGGAGGAGGACATGTGAAATTATTGGATACGATAAGCATAATGAGACGAGAAGTACTAGAGGTCTGACATTCTAGAAGAGCATGAGATAACCTAGGGAAGAAGGGATTGCATCCAGAGGTGCTAAGGAAGCTAGGGAGAAAATATGCGGATGCGCTGTGGATCAGGCTTCAAATCTCACTAGATACAGGCGAGGTCTACCACATGAGAGGAGTCTGCAATTGCAGCTATTGTTTACAAATGGTGCGAGGGTGAATAGGCCTAGATAAGCATAATAGAGTGCAGTCGAGGGTCTGACCTCTGAAGTGGTGGGTAACAGGGAAGATCGATGTTGGGATCATCTTCAATCTGACTAGATACAGGCGAGGTACAGATGATTGGAGGTCTGCAAATATGGCATCATTGTTTAAAATGGTGCGAGGGAAGGCCAATAATTATAGGTCAGTCAGTCTGACCTCGATGGTGGGTAAATTGTTCGAATCTATTCTGACGGATAAGATAAACTGTCATTTAGAAATGCACGGATTAATCAGGGATAGTCAGCATGGATTTGTTAAGGGAAGGTCATGTCTTACTACTTAACTTTTTGAGGAAGTAACAAGAAGGACTGATGTGGATGTGGTCTACATGAATTTTAGTAAGGCATTTGACAAGGTCCAACATTGCAGACTGGTCAGTAAAATGAAAGTCCATGTGGCAGGTAGAATCAAGAATTGGCTCAGGGCCAGAAAGCAAAGGGTAGTAGTCGACGGATGTTTTTGCGAATGAAAAGCTGTTTCTAGTGGCATCCTACAGGGCTCAGTGTTGGGTCCCTTGCTGTCTGTGGTATATATTAATGATTTGGACTTAAATGTGGGAGGCATGATTGGGAAATATGCTGATGACACAAAAATTGGATGTGAAGTTGATAGTGAAGAGGATAGCCGCAGACTCCAGAATGTTATCAATGGTTTGGTTGAGTGGGCGGAAAAGTGGCAAATGGAATTTGATTCGGATAATTGTGAGGTAATGCATTTGGGGAGTGCAAATAAAGCCGGGGAATACACAATAAACGGGAGGATATTGAGAGGGGTGGAAGAAGCGGGAGACCATGGAGTGCGTGTTCACATCCCTGAAGGTGGCAGGACAGGTAGATAGAGTGGTGAAGAAGGCATTTGGAATGCTTTCCTTTATTGGCCGAGGTATAGAATTCAAAAGCAGGGATGTAATGCTGGAACTGTATAAAATGCTGGTTAGGTCACAGCTGGAGTATTGCAAACAGTTCTGGTCACCACATTACAGGAAGGACATAATTGCTCTGGAGAGAGTAAAGACGAGATTTACAAGAATGTTGCCAGGGCTCGAAAGTTGCAGTTATGAGGAAAGATTGGATCAGCTAGGGTTGCTTTCCTTTGAACAGAGGAGGCTGAGGGGTGACTTAATTGAAGTGTACAAAATTATGAGGGGCCTAGATTTAGTAGACAGGAAGGACCTGTTTCCCCTAGCAGAGAGGTCAATTACCAGGGCGCACAGATTTAAGGTGATTGGTAGAAGGATTAGCGAGGACATGAAGAAAAACTTTTTCACCCAGAGGTTGGTGGGTGTCTGGAATTCACTGCCCAGGTCAGTGGTGGAGGCAGAAACCCTCAATTCTTTTAAAAGGACATGCACCTGAAGTGCTTTAACTGGCAAGGCTATGGACCAGGTTCTGGAAGGTGAGATTAGATTAGGCGGCTAGTTTTTTCGGCCGGCATGGACACAATGGGCTGAATGGCCTCCTTCTGTACTGTAATTTTTCTATGGTTCTATGATTTGATAGCCATTACAGAGACATGGCTGCAAGATGACAAAGGCTGGGACCTGAATATTCAAGGGTACATGACATTTCAGAAGGATAGAAAAATAAGAAAAGGTGGAGGGGTAGGTCTATTAATTAAGAATGTTATTAGTACAATAGAGTGAGGTGACCTTAGTTCCAAAAATCACGATGGAGAATCAGTTTGGGTAGAGATAAGAAATAGTAAAGGTAGGAAGTCACCTGTGGGAGTAGTTTATAGGCCCCCGAACAGTAACCACACTGTAGGATGGGGTGTACAGGAAGAAATAATAGGGGCTTGTGAGAAAGGTATGGTGATAATTATGGGTAATTTTAATCTACAGATATATTGGACGAATCAGATTGGCAAAGGAGTCTGGAAGGTGAGTTCATGGAGTGTTTTCTGGACACTTTCTTAGAGCAGCACGTTCTTGAGCCAACCAGAGAGCAGGTTACTCTAGATTTGGTAATGTGTAATGAGATAGGATTAATTAATGCCCCTAGATAGCAGTGATCACAACATGATTGAATTTCACATTGAGTTTGAGGGTGAGAAGAGTGGATCTAAGACTAATGTTTTAAACTTAGGTAGGGTAATTATGAGGATTTGAAGAAAGAGTTAACTGGGAAATTAGTTTAAGGGATAGGTCAGTCGAGATGCAATGGCAGCCATTTAAAGAGACATTTCATAACACTCAGCAAGGATACATTCCAGTGAGAAAGAAAGACTCTGGGGGAAGAACACACCATCTGCAGCTAACTAAGGAAGTTAAAGATTGTATCAAATTGAAAGAAAAAGCGTTCAATTCAGCAAGGAGTAGTGGCAGGTCAGAAGATGAGACAGAATATAAAAAAATAGCAAAAAATGACAAAGAATAATGAGAGAGAAATTAGAGTCGAGAGAAAGCTAGCTAGAAATATAAAAATGGATATTAAGTGTTTCTACAGATATTTAAAAAGGAAAAGAGTAAGTAAAGCAAATATTTTTCATCTAGAGAGTGTGTCTGGGGAGTTAATAATGGAAAATAAGGAAATGGCAGAGGAACTGAATAGATTTTTTTTTATTCATTCAGGGATGTGGGCGTTGCTGGCCAGGCCAGCATTTATTGCCTATCCCTAATTGCACCTGAGAAGGTGGTGGTGAGCTGCCTCTTGAACCGCTGCAGTCCATTTGGGGTAGGTATACCCACAGTGCTGTTAGGAAGGGAGTTCCAGGATTTTGACCCAGCGACAGTGAAGGAACGGCGATATAGTTCCAAGTCAGGATGGTGTGTGACTTGGAGGGGAACTTGCAGGTGGTGGTGTTGCCCTTGTCCTTCAAGTTCAGAGAATGCAGAGTCAGTGGACAAGTTGGTAGAGGTCGCGGGTTTGGAAGGTGCTGTCTAAGGAGTCTTGGTGCATTGCTGCAGTGCATCTTGTAGATGGTACACACTGCTGCCACTGTGCGTCGGTGGTGGAAGGAGTAAATGTTTGTAGATGGGTGCCAATCAAGCGGGCTTCTTTGTCCTGGATGGTGTCGAGCTTCTTGAGTGTTGTTGGAGCTGCACCCATCCAGGCAAGTGGAGAGTATTCCATCACACTCCTGACTGGTGCCTTGTAGATGGAGGACAGGCTTTGGGGAGACAGGAGATGAGTTACTCGCCTCAGGATTCCCAGCCGCTGACCTGCTCTTGTAGCCACGGTATTTATATGGCTACTCCAGTTCAGTTTCTGGTCAATGGTAGCCCCTAGGATGTTGATAGTGGGGGATTCAGCGATGGTAATGCCGTTGAATGTCAAGGGGAGATGGCTGGATTCTCTCTTGTTGGAGATGGTCATTGCCTGGCACTTATGTGGCGTGAATGTTACTTGCCAGTTATCAGCCCAAGCCTGGATATTGTCCAGGTCTTGCTGCATTTCTACATGGACTGCTTCAGTATCTGAGGAGTCACGAATGGTGCTGAACATTGTGCAATCATCAGCAAACATACCCACTTCTGACCTTATGATTGAAGGTAGGTCATTGATGAAGCAGCTGATGATGGTTTGGCCTAGGACACTACCCTGAGGAACTCCTGCACTGATGTCCTGGAGCTCAGATGATTGACCTCCAACAACCACAACCATCTTCCTTTGCGCTAGGTATGATTTCAGCAAGCGGAGGGTTTTCCCCCTGATTCCCATTGACCTCAGTTTTGCTAGGGCTCCTTGATGCCATACTCAGTCAAATGCTGTCTTGATGTCAAGGGCAGTCACTCTCACCTCACCTCTTGAGTTCAGGTCTTTTGTCCATGTTTGAACCAAGGCTGTAATGAGGTCAGGAGCTGAGTGGCCCTGTCGGAACCCAAACTGAGCGTCACTGAGCAGGTTATTGCTAAGCAAGTGCTGCTTGATGGCACTGTTGATGACACCTTCCATCACTTTACTGATGATTGAGAGTAGGC
Source organism: Heterodontus francisci (assembly GCF_036365525.1). Classification (NCBI taxonomy): domain Eukaryota; kingdom Metazoa; phylum Chordata; class Chondrichthyes; order Heterodontiformes; family Heterodontidae; genus Heterodontus; species Heterodontus francisci. Next base: position 16,443,572 of record NC_090386.1, on the reverse strand, counting down.
TGATGGGGCGGTAATTGGCCGGGTTGGATTTGTCCTGCTTTTTGTGCACAGGACATACCTGGGCAATTTCCTCATTACAGGATAGATGTCAGTGTTGTAGCTGCACTGGAACAGCTTGGCTAGGGGCGCGGCAAGTTCTGGAGCACAGGTCTTCAGTACTATTGCCGGAATATTGTCAGGGCCCATAGCTTTTGCAGTGTCCAGTGCCTTCAGTCATTCCTTGATATCATGCGGAGTGAATCGAATTGGCTGAAGTCTGGCATCTGTGATGCTAAGGACTTCAGGAGGAGGCCGAGATGGATCATCAACTCGGCACTTCTGGCTGATGATTGTTGCAAATGCTTCAGCCTTATCTTTCGCACTGATGTGCTGGGCACTCCCATCATTGAGGATGGGGATATTTGTGGAGCCACCTCCTCCAGTTAGTTGTTTAATTGTCCACCACCATTCACGGCGGGATGTGGCAGGACTGCAGAGCTTAGATCTGATCTGTTGGTTATGGGATCGCTTAGCTCTGTCTAACGCATGCTGCTTATGCAGTTTGGCACGCAGATAGTCCTGTGTTGTAGCTTCACCAGGTTGACACCTCATTTTGAGGTATGCCTGGTGCTGCTCCTGGCATGCCCTCCTGCACTCTTCATTGAACCAGGGTTGGTCTCCTGGCTTGATGGTAATGGTAGAGTGGGGGATATGCCGGGCCATTAGGTTACAGATTGTGGTTGTGTACAATTCTGCTGCTGGTGATGGCCCGCAGCACCTCATGGATGCCCAGTTTTGCATTGCTAGATCTGTTCGAAATCTATCCCATTTAGCACGGTGATAGTGCCACTCATCAACATCCATCCATCAATATCGGCAACCACGTTCTGGAAGTGGTTCAAGAGTTCACCTACCTAGGCTCAACTATCACCAGTAACCTGTCTCTCGATGCAGAAATCAACAAGCGCATGGGAAAGGCTTCCACGCTATGTCCAGACTGGCCAAGAGAGTGTGGGAAAATGGCGCACTGACACGGAACACAAAAGTCCGAGTGTATCAAGCCTGTGTCCTCAGTACCTTGCTCGAAGGCAGCGAAGCCTGGACAATGTCAGCCAAGAGCGACATTTCAATTCATTCCATCTTCGCTGCCTCCGGAGAATCCTTGATATCAGGTGGCAGGACCGTATCTCCAACACAGAAGTCCTCGAGGCGGCCAGCATCCCCAGCTTATACACCCTACTGAGTCAGCGGCGCTTGAGATGGCTTGGCCATGTGAGCTGCATGGAAGATGGCAGGATCCCCAAGGACACATTGTACAGCGAGCTCGTCACTGGTATCAGGCCCACCGGCCGTCCATGTCTCCGCTTTAAAGACGTCTGCAAACGTGACATGAAGTCCTGTCTCATTGATCACAAGTCGTGGGAGTCAGTTGCCAGTGATCGCCAAAGCTGGCGGGCAGCCATAAAGGCGGGGCTAAAGTGTGGCGAGTCGAAGAGACTTACAGTAGGCAGGAAAAAAGACAGAAGCGCAAGGAGAGAGCCAACTGTGTCACAGCCCCGACAACCAATTTGTTTCTGCAGCACCTGTGGAAGACTCTGTCACTCTAGTATTGGCCTTTATAGCCACTCCAGGCGCTGCTCCACAAACCACTGACCACCTCCAGGCGCTTACCCATTGTCTCCCGAGACAAGGAGGCCAACGAGAGAGAGAGAAATGCCACACAACACGATGGACAGTATCCTCAATGTGAAGGTATGATTTCGTCTCCACAAGGACTGTGCGGTGGTCACTCCTACCAATACTGTCATGGACAGAAGCATCTGCGGCTGGCAGATTGGTGAGGATGAGGTCAAGTATGTTTTTCCCTCATGTTGGTTCCCTCACCACCTGCCGCAGACCCAGTCTCGCAGCTATGTCCCTTAGGACTCGGCCAGCTCGGTCAGTAGTGGTGCTACTGAGCCACTTGGTGATGAACATTGAAGTCCCCCAACCAGAGTACATTTTGTGCCCTCGCCGCTCTCAGTGCTTCCTCCAAATGGTGTTCAACATGGAGGAGTACTGAGTTATCAGCTGAGAGAGGGCGGTAGGTGGTAATCAGTAGGATGTTACCTTGCCCATGTTTGACTTGATGCCATGAGACTTCATGGGGTCTGGAGTCGATGTTGAGGACTCCCAGGGCAACTCCCTCCCTACTGTATACCACTGTGCCACCACCTCTGGTGCGTCTGTCCTGCCGGTGCGACAGGACGTACCCAGGGATAGTGATGGCAGTGTCTGGGACATTGTCTGTAAGGTATGATTCCGTGAGTATGACTATATCAGGCTGTTGCTTGACTAGTCTGTGGGACAGCTCTCCCAACTTTGGCACAAGCCCCCAGATGTTAGTAAGGAGAACTTTGCAAGGTCGACAGGGCTGGGTTTGCTGTTGTCGTTTCCGGTGCTTCGGTCCATGCCGGGTGGTCCGTCCGGTTTCATTCCTTTTTGTTGACTTCGTAGTGGTTAGGTACATCTGAGTGGCTTGCTAGGCCATTTCAGAGGGCGTGTAAGAGTTAACCACATTGCTGTGGGTCTGGAGTCACATGTAGGCCAGACCAGGTAAGGACGGCAGATTTCCTTCCCTAAAGGACATTAGTGAACCAGATGGGTTTTTACAACAATCGACAATGGTTTCATGGCCATCATTAGACTAGATGTTAATTCCAGATTTATTAATTCAATTCAAATTCCACCTTCTGCTGTGGTGGGATTCGAACCCATGTCCCCAGAGAAATATCCTGGGTCTCTGGGTTACTAGTCCAGTGATAATATCACTACGCCACTGCCTACCTTACATCTGTCTTCACTGTAGAGGATACAAGTAACATCCCAGAAATAATTGTGACTGGCAAGTCCCCAGGCCCTGATGAGGGACAGGATTAATCTCCACTTGGAGAGGCAGGGATTAATCTAGGATAGTCAGTATGGCTTTGTCAGGGGGAGATCATATCTAACAAACTTGATTGAATTTTTCGAGGCGGTGGCTAGATGTGTAAATGAAGGTAAAGCAGTTGATGTAGTCTACATGGACTTCAGTAAGGCTTTTGATAAGGTCCCACATGGGAGATTGGTTAAGAAAGTAAGATCCCATGGGATCCAGGGCAATTTGGCAAATTGGATCCAAAATTGGCGTAGTGGCAGGAGGCAGAGGGTGATGGTCAAGGATTGTTTTTGCGAGTGGAAGCCTGTGACCAGTGGTGTACCACAGGGATCGGTGCTGGGACCCTTGCTGTTTGTAGTGTACATTAATGATTTGGACGTAAATAATATGGGATATGATCAGTAAGTTTGCAGATGACACGAAAATTGATGGTGTCGTAAATAGTGAGGAGGAAAGCCTTAGATTACAGGATGATATAGATGGGCTGGTAAGATGGGCGGAGCTGTGGCAAATGGAATTTAATCCTGAGAAGTGTGAGGTGATGCATTTTGGGAAGATTAACAAGGCAAGGGAATATACAGTGGATGGTAGGATCCTAGGAAGTACAGAAGGTCAGAGGGACCTTGGTGTACTTGTCCATAGATCACTGAAGGCATCAGCACAGGTAGATAAAGTGGTTAGGAAGGCATATGGATACTTGCCTTTATTAGCCGAGGCATAAAATATAAGAGCAGGGAAGTTATGATGGAGCTGTATAAAACACTAGTTAGGCCACAGCTGGAGTACTGTGTACAGTTCTGGGCACCACACTAGGAAGGATGTGATTGCACTAGAGAGGGTGCAGAGAAGATGCACTAGGATGTTGCCTGGGCTGGAGCATTTCAGCCATGAGGAGAGACTGGATAGGCTCGTGTTATTTTCATTCGAGCGGAGAAGGCTGAGGGGGGACGTGATTGAGGTATACAAAATTATGAAGGGCATTGATAGGTAGATTGGAAGAAATTTTTTCCCTTCGCGGAGGGGTCAATAACCAGGGGACATAGCTTTCAGGTAAGGGGCAGGAGGTTCAGAGGGGATTTGAGGAAAAAAAAATTCACCCAGAGGATGGTTGGAATCTGGAATGCACTACCTGAAGGGCTGGTAGAGGCAGGAACCCTCACAACATTTGAGAATTATTTAGATGAGCACATGAAATGCCATAGCATACAAGGCCAAGTGCTGGAAAATGGGATTAGAATAGATAGGTGCTTGATAGCCAGCACGGACATGATGGCCCAAAGGGCCTGTTTTTGTGATGTAAATCTCTATGACCCTATGATGGGCTTCATCCTAGGATCTTATAAGAAATGGCTACTGAGATGGTGGATGCTTTGGTTTTAATTTTCCAAAATTCCCTAGTTTCTGGAAAGGATCCATCAGATTGGAAAATAGTAAATATAACAGGAAACTACAGGCCAGTTAGCTGAACATCTGTCATGGGGAAAATGCTGGAAACTATAGGTCAATTAGAAAATCTCAGTGCAATCAGGCAGAGTCAACATGGTTTTATGTTTGCCTAATTTATTAGAGTCCTTGGAAGAAATATCAAGCAATGTGGATAAAGGGGAACCTGTGGGTGTGGTGTACTTGGATTTCCAGAAGGCATTTGACAAGGTGCCATATCAAAGGTTACTAAACAAAATAAGAGGCATTGGTGTAACATATTAGCATGGATAAAGAATTGGTTAGCTAACAGGAAACAGAGAGTAGGGATAAATGGGTCATTTTCAGGTTGGTAAGCTGTAACTAATGGAGTGCCACAGGAGTCAGTGCTGGGGCCTCAACTTTTTACAATCTAGATCAATGACTTGGATGAAGGGACAGAATGTATGGTTGATAAATTTGCTGATGAGACAAAGATAGGTCGGAGAATAAGTTGTGAAGAGGACATAAGGCGTCTGCAAAGCAATATAGATAGGGTAAATGAGTGGGCAAAGATTTGGCAGATGGAGCATAATGTGAGAAAGCGTGAACTTGTCCACTTTGGCCAGAAAAATAGAAAAACAACATATTATTCAAATGGAGAGAAATTGCAGAACTCTGAGATACAGAAGGATCTGGGTACGAAAAGTTAGCATGCAGGTACAACAAGTGATTAGGAAGGTCAATGCAATGTTGTCGTTTATTGCAAGGAATAGAAAGGAGATGTTTTGCTACAGTTGTACAGGCATTGGTGAGACTACATCTAGAGTATTGTGTACAGTTTTGGTCTGCTTACTTAAGAAAGGATATAATTGCATTGGAAGCAGTTCAGAGAAGGTTTACTTGACTGATTCCTGGGATGAGAGGGTTATCTTATGAGGAAAGGTTGAACAAGTTGGGTCTGTATTCATTGGAGTTTAGAAGGAGAAAGGTGATCTTATTGAAACATATAAAATCCTGAGGGGACTTGACGGGGTGGATGTTGAAAGGATGTTTTCCTTTGTGGGAGAGACTAAAACTAGGGGCTCAGTTTAAAAATAAGGGGTCGCCCGCCCATTTAAGGCAGAGATGAGAATTTTTTTTCTCTCAGAGGGTTGTGAGTCTGTGGAACTCCCTTCCCCGGAGAGCAAGGTCACTGAATGTTTTAAAGGAAGAGGTAGACAGATTCTGGACAAACAAGGGAGTCAAAAGATATTGGGGTAGGCAGGAAAGTGAAGTTGAGTCCACAAACAGATCAGCAATGATCTTAAAGAATGGAAGAGCAGGCTCGAGGGGCCGGATAGCCTACTCCTGCTCCTAATTTGTATGTTTGTATGTCTTCCCTAATCAGTACTGCCACCCCATGTCCCTTTACCCCTTCTCAATCTTTTCTGAACACTTTATAGCCTTGTATATTAAGCGGCAAGTCCTTGCCATTTTTGAGCCACGTCTTCCTTATTGCCACATCATATTGTACTGTGCTTGTAGGTCATCAACCTTATTCACCATACTTTGTGCATTTGCACATATGCATTCTTTGCATTTCTCGTAGTCCTTCTCAATCTGCTCCTGTATAATATGGAACTTTTCAGCTCTCTAGTACTGTACAACATTCTCACAATATGCACCTTATTCCCTTTTACTGCTTCTTTATGCTGGTGCCTGTCACCTTGCCAATTTAAACATCCCTAATCACAGCAAAGGAACTTGCTTCAAGGACATTGGCTCCAGTCCTGTTGAGGTGCAACCCATCACTTTTAGGGTATATAGTGAATCAATTGTTGGAGTGAGGGGGTATATCGTGAATCAGTGGATGCTGGGAAGTAGTATAAAAGGATTCAATGGATGAAGGTTTATAGTGAGGAGGGTTTATAGTGAATCAGTGGATGGAGTGAGGGGGTATATAGTAAATCAATGTGGGATAGGGTCCATGGATATATAATGAATCAATGGTTGAAGTGAGGGGGTATATAGTGAAGCAGTGGGGGATGGAGTGAGGGGGTATATAGTGAAGCAGTGGGGGATGGAGTGAGGGGGTATATAGTGAAGCAGTGGGGGATGGAGTGAGGGGGTATATAGTGAAACAATGGGGGATAGGGTCCATGGATATATAATGAATCAATGGTTGAAGTGAGGGGGTATATAGTGAAGCAGTGGGGGATGGAGTGAGGGGGTATATAGTGAAGCAGTGGGGGATGGAGTGAGGGGGTATATAGTGAAACAATGGGGGATAGGGTCCATGGATATATAATGAATCAATGGTTGAAGTGAGGGGGTATATAGTGAAGCAGTGGGGGATGGAGTGAGGGGGTATATAGTGAAGCAGTGGGGGATGGAGTGAGGGGGTATATAGTGAAGCAGTGGGGGATGGAGTGAGGGGGTATATAGTGAAGCAGTGGGGGATGGAGTGAGGGGTTATATAGTGAATCAGTGGATGGGGATATATATTGAATCAGTGGATGTAGTGGGCGTATATAGTGAGTGGGATGGAGTGAAGGGTTATTTAGTCCTTTAATGTATTGAGATGACCCTGTCTAATGGTTTAATTCTGGGTGTGTCAGGGACCTCGTTCTGGTTTTCTGAGTGATTGAGCTCCTGACCCGTCCTCTCTCTCACTGTTCAGGAGTCCGTGGCAGGGAGCCCCTACACAATGGTGGAGCATGGGAGTTGGCGTCACATGTTCCTGATGTTCCAGGGATCAGTGCTTTGGAGGTGGCCGGTATGAAAACGCACTCCCGCCCACGAGCTAAGCGTTGTACCTGTTACTCATACAAGGACAAGGAGTGTGTGTACTACTGTCACCTGGATGTCATCTGGATGAATACCCCAGAGTAAGTTGTGTGCTGGTAGAGTTGGCTGTGCTGAGGTCACAAGTTGTGAGTTCACTTTTCTTTTTATCTCCTCAGCATGATTGGAGCTGGATTTGTAAAACTCCAACTGACTGATTATTGCCGTCCAGGTTGCTGTCACCTTACCCTGTTCTGTGCCTTAATATGGCACCAGCCCCAAGCTACATGGATGGCCCCGATGCCCACAGGGAACCTAGGGATGGGCAATAAATGCAGTCCTACTAACTGTGCCCATATGCTGAGAACAAAGATAATAGCCAAGACTTCCACTTTAGGGCAGTCGGTGATCCAGCTGTCGATTGCAATAATTTTCAGAAGTGATTTTTTTGCTCAAATTTCTGCTCATTTCCATCTTGTTGAACTTAAGATTTGCTATGAATTGGCATGATTGTGCAGCATTGTAGAATGTATTCTTTTCATAATGTTACGACCAGGTGAGAAAGAGGTCTAGGGTTCCCTTTCAGCCTTCACCTGGTCTTACTGTAACAGGGTTTTATTTTAAACACACCGTGTTTTTAGCTCTCCCTTGGTGAATCCCTTTTCACCGCTTTCCAAATTATAAGGCAAAGAAACCAGCACAACAGGTTTTCTCAGGTTTAAAGAAGAAAAGTGAAATTTTATTAAACTTAAACTCTAATTTGGTTAATGCCTACAGATACACAACGCACCCCACGCTAGCATGCATAAGCAATACACACATGCAAATAGAAACAGAAAAGAGCAGAAGAAAAATAAGTGGAAAGGTTTGAGGCAATATCTGAAGAGTTTTTGTTACAGTTCTTCGAGCTTACTGTAGAGTCCTTGATTGTAGGTAGATCTTGCTTTTCGTTGAGGCCAAGCATTCTTCTTAAACCTTGTAGGAGATTGTTCTCTCTTGTTCATGTGTCTTCAGTGGATTCAGAGGCTTGTGAGAAAGAGATGGGAGCAGACCGGAGAGAGGCCTCAGTCCAGGAGCTTTCTCTGCCCAAATTGTTTGCACAAATTCAAAGAACTCAGGTTACCCAGCAGGTTAGTCATGTGATTAACTGGTTTGACCATGTCCGTTTGTGTATTTGGCCATCTTCGCAGTCAACCTGGAATGCGAGCTCCACCACCTTCAACGTCTGGTGATCAAAAGTACATTGTGGGTTGAATGTCAGGGAATAGCTGCTTTGTCTTTCCAAGCACTGTCTGTTAATATGCAAATGTCTTTTCCAGCCATGGCTGATCTGTTTAACAAGGCCTCTCCTCACTCCAGTAACAGTTTAAAATCAATGTTCATGACAAAATTAATGTGCCTCATTCTTGGCAGGTGGGGCCTAGCATGACAATAAATAAAACTTTGCATTAAAAATATTCCTTGATATCTTTAAGAGTGGTAACCTTGTGTAGCTGGAAATGGGTTTATCCCAAAATAAAAGCATTTTTAACATGTCTAGTCTAGCACCTGTGAATAACTTGATTTTCAATAACTGAAAATGACTTTTCAAGCCATACAGAACAATTTACCATTTCATTTGTGTACATAACTAGTTTCTTAGTAAATTAAATATATTTTCAATTTTTGAAATATTTCAAAACATGTGGGCGGCACAGTGATGCAGTGGTTGGCACCACAGCCTCACAGCTCCAGGGACCCGGGTTCAATTCTGGGTACTGCCTGTGCGGATTTTGCAAGTTCTCCCTGTGACCATGTGGGTTTTCACCGGGTGCTCCGGTTTCCTCCCACCGCCAAAGACTTGCAGGTTGATAGGTAAATTGGCCATTGTAAATTGCCCCGAGTGTAGGTAGGTGGTAGGGAATATGGGATTACTGCAGGGTTAGTATAAATGGGTGGTTGTTGGTCGGCACAGACTCAGTGGGCTGTTTCAGTGCTGTATCTACAAAATATAAAAATGCCTATTAGTGCCTTTGCACCTCGAAAATTCAGCTTAATTTTGTGCCTCCTTGAAGTCCCACAATTGAGTGTAATTAGCAGAAGCTTGCAATGATGATTACTTCACTGTGGAAGTGTTGCCAGTGTTATGGTGCATATCCTGACTCCTTTTGAATGAGTTGAGGGTCGCTGCCTCAACTACCCTTTCAGGCAGTGAGTTCCAGACCATCAACAGCCTCTGGGTGAAAAAAGTTTCCCTTATCTCCCTCTAATCTTTCTACCAATCATTTTAAATCGATGCCCACGTTCTATGGGAGTGGGCAGGAAGGTGGAGATGAGGCAGGAGATCAGCCAGGATCTTATTGAACAGCAGAGCAGGCTGGAGGGGCTGTATGGTCTACTCCTGCTCCTATTTTTATGTTCTTCATTCTATATTCCCTAGCCAGGGAGCCAGCCTCTGTACCCACACTAAGGCAAGTATATCCTTATGTTATGGACAGAATTGAGAAAAAACTGAAACCCCAGGTGCCTTCCCTTTACTGTCTGTAATCAGTGGGGCAAAATTTATGGTTTCACTGCCATAATTGGCGGCAGGTGAGAACAATGACGGCCCACCCATGCAGGCCTCACATCGCGGAGCCACCATATTAAGCGCGGTGGCTCATTTAAATAGTCGGGGCGGACTGCCCACCCCAATGACAAGGAGGTGGCGGGCTGTCCATCCCCGGCAATCATGTCAGCAGACTTTGTGCAGGCGCTGACATCATTTTTAAAGGGCTTTGAGCCCTACATGTCAATTTAAATATCTAAAGAGAGATTGCTTTTAAAAAATTAAATAAATTGATCCTGACCCCCTCCTGCGTCCCCCCAAATAACCAGAGAATTAATTTCTTGCCCTCTCCCCCCACAAAACACTCACTTTGTCCACCTGACCTTCCCCCCACCCCCCCCCCAAAGTTCATAAACTTTACAGTATGTCCCTTCCCACCATCCCCTGCACCAATGATATGAATTTGAACCTGCTCCCGCCCTCCTGCACTGAGAAACCTAAATGATCCACCCCTCCCCAACAGTGTTCTGCCTCAGTTCCCCGGACGGGGATCTGAAGGCACGGGAGTGCCAGCCACCGTGACCGACGGCGGGAGCGTGACAGTAATTAATTCATTGATTTAAATTGATTTAAATATTTAAATTGAACTCCCATTGCCAAGCAGCAGGGGGCCACCATGAGGCCTCGCTGCCAATGGCAATATGGGGCCAGGCCCTCCCCGCATCGAGGTCCCTAGCAGGCCCCATTACCTGATATACCTGTTGAGAAGGAAAAGGATAGTGAGGATGAGGCAGAAGGAGGCCAAGAAAATCCTTTAATTGCACCTCCTAGTATCCAGTTAGCTAATACAGAATAGCTAGGAAAATTGGATAATATGCTTTTGTACTTGGCTACAGAACAACAAGAAGACCTAACAAAGCTTCTCACAGCATTTAAAAGAGTCTGTAGGGATAGGCCAGGATGTTCAACCTTAGCCACACATGATGTGGATGTCGGGGAATCCGTTCCTTTAAAGCAGCATCCTTAACCCTTAAGTCCAGACAAACAGACCCAAGTAAAAGCAGAAATCCAATGCGTGCTGGAAACCAATTTAATTGAAACTGGTCAAAGTAGCTGGAGTTCATCATTAGTATTGGTGCCTAAACCTGATGGGTCAACGCGACTTTGCATAGACTACAGAAAAGTCAAAGCAGTAATGAAGGCAGACTCCTACCCAATTCTTCACTTAGAAGACTGTATTGACAGAGTGGGCAGTGCCATGTGTCTTACAAAGTTACATTTGTTGAAGCAATACTGTCAAATTCCTTTGACACCCCAAGATAAGGAAGAATCAGTTTTTGTCACACCGGACGGTCTTTATCAGTGTCAAGTGATACCACACAGGTTAATGGATACTCGAAAAACTTCTCAGAAACTGGTGAACCCAGAACCCAGTAGTAGCCAGTGTTCCTAACTGTGCAGTTCACCTTGCTGAGGTGCTGGTCTATAGGGACACTTGGAAAGGACACATGAAACAGCTGGGAGAATATGTTTGGAAGGTAGAAATTAGCTGATGGGAACAACCTTTGTGGAAAGATTTTAAAACCAAAATGCCAGAATATTGTGGTGGAGTTTATTGTTACAGCCTTATCACTTGAAGATTGTACACATTTTGGGAAAAGACAATGTTATCGCTGATGCTTTGTCACAAATTTGATCTTATTGAGTTACAGGGCAAAATTGTGTTAACTATCAATGGAGTGAGTGATGGGCATGAATGCGAAAATATGTTTAAATTGGTTTTCAATTTCTGTTTTACATTGTAATGAAATGCATTCAAGAATCGAGTTTCATTTCACCAAGGGGGTGTCACAGGAGTTTTTTTTATTTGAAAGCTAAGAATTCTGTGTGTTTTAAAAGACTGAGATAAAGGATTTTCTGTGAACATTGAATGCTGAAACTTGGTTGTTTGAACTGAGTGCACAAGCTGCAAGGCACCTGTTTCCAAATAGCAGAAGGAAATGATAGGTCACATGATTGTTACAGTTTCAGTTTCTTTTCTGCATTGGAAAAGACCAGTGAAGTGGACAGGCAGGAGGCAGAACAAACTGGCTGGGACCTGTATTTACAGACCAGATGAATAAAGACCTACTCTCTAACAAGATTTGCCTCTCTTGTAAAAAGAAATTCTACATTTGAAGTTGTGGCGGTGGTCTGCCTGGAGAGAGAAAAAAGACCGGTTGAGAGGAAAAGACCCAAAAGAAGAGGAGTTGCTGCTCTCTGTGGAGAAAGGCTCCTTTGCTGAGAGAAAGTCCTGCATTTTTAAAGGTAGCAGTTTCTTATTGTCTCCAGTCTCTGGAAAATCTCTGCCTCAGGAGTGATTCCTGTTGCCTCTTATGTTTTAGAGATCCTGAAATCTGAAGAAAGCTTCTACTGCTGGACTGCTACTTCAAAACCCACGCAGACCTCTTGCTACACCCTTTGCTGAAAGATCTGTGTGACACCTGCTGCAAATAAATTGCCATGAACGCCTACCCATCAACTTCACCTGGAGAGACTTTGAGTGGCATCCAGCTATTCAACTCTGGGACACCTCACCGAACCGGAAATATCCAACCAGAACATCACAACCCAGTTGTTTTATTGTTCCTAAGAAACAGTTGTAATCTGAAAACATCCTTTTAAAAAAGGTTAACTGTTTTGGTTTGAATGTATGTGTGTGTGCATGAGGGCGAGGAAGAGTAAGAAGTTTGAAAAGGATCCTGGTGGATAAATAAAGTGTTTAATTTGGCTATTTTCTGTTTGGTGGGAAACTTAATACTTGATAGGCAGTGGCCTGTGGAGTAGTGGGACTGAATTAATAGTGCATTACTCCCACCTTGGCCATAGCACCTGGACATCCATGGATAACGTAATTTCTGGTGATCACGTGGGTCCTTGACATCTCCGCAAACTTTGACACTCAAAACAGGTTCAAGTCCTCACAGCCTTTCACTGTATATCTTCGGAGAGAAGGCATTCTCTCTCCTGCTCTCTCCTTCTCCAGCTGCCACTGCCGGGTGTCTTCTCTTACAACTTGCCTTGAGGCTGCACCCTGTTTGCTTTCAGAAAGTCTGTTAAATTTATCTGGACTCAGAAGTCAATAGCTTATTGTTCTGCTCCAAAATACAAAGACTGAAGGCTGGATTTTCCGCTCTTGTTGAAGGCAAGATTGTTCGCGGGGTGGGGGGGGGGGGGGGGGGGGGGTGCGGAGAACCCCTGTGGAGCAGTTTGCTATGGAACCTGGTGCCATAATGCTTATTTCCAATTTTATCGGAGGCAGTGAAGTACCATGGCGGCTCTGCCACCCCAACACGACGGTATCATCAATGTTTTACATGCATTTGAATGTCATTCAATAAGGTTCTCTCAATTTCGTGTTTGGCGTGCTTTCAGTTTCACGTCTTTCAAAAGCTTGCACCACTGAGGCGAGAATCCTCGATGCAGCGTGAGGAAAGGTAACTTCACCAGAGTTAAGTAGGGGAAGTGGGGTTTGCAGCAGACATGGCTGTTTTACTGTCTCTGTAAGGGGATTGTTTGTCAAGATGGTGGGGGAACACTGCAAGAGCATTGTCTTTGAAGGGGAAGAACTCTGAGAATGTATAGGTTGTGTTTGTCGGGGGGCATTACAGTTTGTTTAAATTGTGTTGGTATGTTAATGATGGCTTGCACTTATTGAAAAGTTGTCAGACCAACTTTAATCCATACTATAAAGCTACCGCAGGTATCCTGCAGAACCAAAATTTACACAATTCTTTGCCCAGACAGGTTTACTTTACGTTTTGAAGGACGCCGAAGATTCAAGGAGAATAGAGATGGTATGTGCAGGGCTGGTAGCCTTTTAAATATGGTGCCAGCACCTGCTCCAACATCAGGTGATACCATGAATAACATCTCCACTGCTGCCCTACCATGTGATTGGGGGGTCAGCCATCTCCGTTATGCTAAATGGCTTCCCGCTGCTGACATCATAGGCAGGACCACCACCATTTTCCGCATCCGCTGCCACTTCCGGTGGCAGGTAATAAAATTGAGCCCCTGAAGTCTAGGTTCATAAAGCCACTTGGGCATTTCTAGTCTCCCCAGGTGTTAACAGCTACCTGGTTCATTTGCATTTTCCCAATTACTGACTCCTTGTTTTACGACCCAAATGTCTGGAAGGGCGAAACCCATTGTTCTTCAGGTATTGGTGTGGTAGTCTCTGTTTTGCAGAAGACAGTCTTTGATCCGTGTTCTCTGTTGTCCTGGTAGCTTTTCGCAGAGTTGAGGGAAGTAAGTTTGCAGGCCTATAGGGCTACAGTGGGAGAATAGGAGTGATTGGATTGCTCAACAGACAGCCAGCATGGACTCGATGGGCAGGATGGCCTCCTTCTGTGTCGCATTGATTCTATGACTCTAACTTTTACAGAAAGTCAACACCTGTAATTCGTATTCTGTGCTATGGGCATTTAGTTACAGCCTCGAATCTAATAGAGGTTTTCAGGGGTGTGGGGTAGAATTGTTATTTATAACTTCATAGCATGGAGTGACTTACAGGCAGGAATCTAATTTAGAGGTTCAGTCAGCTTATATACAGAATAACAGATAATGGGACAGACTTACTGGCTGCTGTCTAATAGTGGAGCTTGGCTGCTTTGTATATGGAATAACAGGTACCCATGAAAAAGTTACAGACTGCAACTGAATCTAGGAGTTCAGCTAGTTTGTATATAGAATAATAGATACATGGCAGTGAGTTGCAGACTGGAACCTAATCAAGGACTCGAGGATTTATATATAGAATAACAGATATACAGGGTGGCGAGGTGTTGGTGGATGGGTGGGGTGGGGGTGGGGGTGGGGTTGGCCAGAAGAGGTAGGTGAAGGAGATAAGGGTTCTGACAATGTGCACGGAATTCCTTTGTAACACAATATGTAAGAGGCCTAACACGTGAGGATCCACTACTGGATCTTGTAATAGGAATGAAATACAGCAGATAAAAGAAGTAAAATCGAGGCACATCTAGGCAATAGTGACCATAATAATTTACGCTTTAAGAGAATTGAGTATGACAAAAGGTAATGTAATAGTTTGGGGAAAAGCTGATTTTGAGGGGCTGACAATGGAACTTGGGAAAATAAAATGGACTGCAGGTTTGGCAAACAAAAAGGTTGAACAGTGTTCAACAGAGTGCAGGAAAATATATTCCGCTAAAAAAACGGAACAGACGAATGAAACAGTATAGATGAATAAAGATGTAAGTAATCAATTGAGGGTAAGGAAAGTGACATACACTGAGAACATGGACAGCAGGTACATGACACGAGAGAACACAAAGAGATTAGGAAAGAAGTCAGAAAACTGAAGGAGTAACAGGAATGCAGGAATGCAGAGTACTGGGCTTATGGGAAGATTCTTGATAGTGTAGATGAACAGAGAGATCTTGGTGCCCAGGTACATAAATCCCTGAAAGTTGCTACCCAGGTTAATAGGGCTGTTAAGAAGGCATATGGTGTGTTAGCTTTTATTAGTAGGGGGATCGGGTTTTGGAGCCACGAGGTCATGCTGCAGCTGTACAAAACTCTGGTGAGGCCGCACCTGGAGTATTGCGTGCAGTTCTGGTCACCGCATTATAGGAAGGATGTGGAAGCTTTGGAAAGGGTGCAGAGGAGATTTACTAGGATGTTGCCTGGTATGGAGGGAAGGTCTTACGAGGAAAGGCTGAGGGACTTGAGGTTGTTTTCGTTGGAGAGAAGGAGGAGGAGAGGTGACTTAATAGAGACATATAAGATAATCAGAGGGTTAGATAGGGTGGATAGTGAGAGTCTTTTTCCTCGGATGGTGATGGCAAACACGAGGGGACATAGCTTCAAGTTGAGGGGAGATAGATATAGGACAGATGTCAGAGGTAGTTTCTTTACTCAGAGAGTAGTAGGGGCGTGGAACGCCCTGCCTGCAACAGTAGTAGACTCGCCAACTTTAAGGGCATTTAAGTGGTCATTGGATAGACATATGGATGAAAATGGGATAATGTAGGTCAGATGGTTTCACAGGTCGGTGCAACATCGAGGGCCGAAGGGCCTGTACTGCGCTGTAATGTTCTAAAAAAACAATCAGGAAGGCAAAGAGGAACTATGAAATTAAATTATCAAGGAACATAAAACAAAGTAATAAAATACTTTACAGGCACATAAAAAGAAAACAATCGGATGGGAATAGGACCACTTAATTATGGGCAGGTTCATATCACAAGCAACAAGACAGAAATGGCAGAAATATTAAAAATATATATTTTTTCAGTATTTCCCAGGGTGGACATGGCATCGGATGATGAGATTAGAAATTCGATTGCTGCATCTAAAATACAAAGAGGTGAAGCATTCAATAAAATCAATGGTAGGAAAAATAATGGAATCCCGACTAAAGGAGAAAATAGAAGAACATCTAGAAACTACAAATAAAATAACGAATAGTCAATAAGGATCTTAAAAGGGAAATAAAAGCAAAATACTGCGGATACTGGAAATCTGAAATAAAAACAAGAAATGCTGGAAATACTCAGCAGGTCTGGCAGCATCTGTGGAAAGAGAAGCAGAGTTAACGTTTCGGGTCAGTGACCCTTCTTCGGAACTGCTTTCAAAAGGGAAAGTTTTGCTCCATCAACCTCATTGAATTCTTTGACGAGATAATAGAGAGAGTAGGAATAATTTATTTGGATTTTCAAAAGGCCTTTGATAAAGCACCACATTATTTTTATTCATTCATGGGATGTGGACGTCACTGGCAAGGCCAGCATTTATTGCCCATCCCTAATTGCCCTTGAGAAGGTGGTGGTGAGCTGCCTTCTTGAACCGCTGCAGTCCATGTGAGGTAGGTACACCCACAGTGCTGTTAGGAAGGGAGTTCCAGGATTTTGACCCAGTGACAGTGAAGGAATGGCGATATAGTTCCTAGTCAGGATGGTGTGTGACCTGGAGGGGAACTTGCAGGTGGTGGTGTTCCCATGCATCTGCTGCCCTTGTCCTTCGAGTTCAGAGAATGCAGAGTCAGTGGACAAGTGGCAGAATAAATTGCTAGCTAGTTTCAAGACAAAAACAGAGTGTGGGAGTAAAGTGTAGTTATTCAGAGTGGTAGAAGGTGGGAAGTGGTGTTCCACAAGGATCAGTGCTGGGAACACTGCTGTTCATAATCTATATCAGCAATTTAGACTTTGGAATCAAAAACAATTTCTAAATTTGCTGTTGACACCAAGATTAGTCAATACTGAGGAGGACTGCAACAAATTGCAAATTTGCAGAATGGCATATCAATGACAAATGAATTTCAACACAGGTGAGTGTGAGCTTTTATATTTTGGTAAGAAAAATAAGGAGTTTGTATATTACATAGAAAATAAGAATCTAAATGGATTACAGAAGCAAAGGGATCTGGGAGAACAAATATACAAATTGCTAAAACTAGAGATACAGGTTAACAAGGACATAAAAAGAAAACAAGCACTTGGGTCTATTTCTAGAGGGATGTGAGCACAGACTACTTCATTAGCTGCAGAGTTGTGAATGAAACCGAACATTGTACAATCATCAGCCAACATCCCCACTTCTGACCTTATGATGGAGGGAAGGTCATTGATGAAGCAGCTGAAGATGGTTGGGCCTAGGACACTACCCTGAGGAACTCTTGCAGTGATGTCTTCAGGCTCAGATGATTGACCTCCAACAACCACAAACATCTTCCTTTGTGCTAGGTATGACTCCAACTACTGGATAGTTTTCCCCCAATTCCCATTGACGACAATTGTACAAGGTCTCCTTAATGCTACACTCAGTGAAATGCTGCCTTGATGTCAAGAGTAGTCACGCTTACCTCACCATGCTTGTCCAACATCCACTACTGGATGAGCAGAAATATCTTACAACTAAATATTGGGAAGACCCAATATTTGGAGAATATTCAGTCTCCAATCAAACTCCAATCCCTCACCCCTAACTCCAACTCTCTCCCTGTGGCTTGGTGTCAAATTTTGTTTGATAATGATCCTGTGAAGCACCTTGCGATATTTTACTACGTTAAAGGTGCTATATAAATACAAGTTGTTGTTGTGTTACAGGCTGGAATCTCATTGAGGGTTTTGTGTGGTTTATATGTGGAATAACAGATACCTGGGGGAGAGAAGTGAAGGTGGGAAGGGGAAGGGAGTGATAGGGAAGAGGGGGAAAGGGAGGAGAGGAATGGGGAGGAGAGGGAAGGGTAGGAGGGGCGGGGAGGAGGGGGCTGGGAGGAGGGAGAAGGGAGTAGTGAAGTTCAGTTTTTAATGAAGGGTGGGTGATGTTGACTGAGAATTTAAATCTTTTCCACAGTGACCTGTATGTACCTTTTAACGAGCATTTGGGATGATGTGCTGTTTGGGTCGGTGTACTTCTTGTTTGTATACTGAACATGTTCCTCATCCTGCACTTTATGTTGTCTTAATTCCAGACGGATTGTGCCATATGGACTGACCAATGTACGAAGATATAAACGCTCAGACAAAGAGAGGATTGGATCTGTGAGTGCTCCCAGAGATCGATGTATCTGTACAGAGGAGGGCAATCGACAATGCGACCGATTCTGCAGGCATAGTAGAAGGTGCGGTGAGATGGCCACAACCTGGGTATACATTAAAACAAACTACTACAGATGCTGGAAATCTGGAATAAAAACAGAAAGCGCTAGAAATATACAGCAGGTCTGGCAGAGTCTGTGGAGAGTGAAACAGAATATAAATGTTTTGTGAGATCAACAGGAGGGAATGAAAGGGAAATCATGTTTAACAAACCTGTTGGAGTTTTTTGAGGATGTAACTAGTAGAATTGATAAGGGGAACCCTTATAAGGGAATAAGGGAACCCAGTGGATGCAATGTATTTGGATTTTAAGAAGGCTTTTGATAAGGTCCCAAACAGGAGGTTAGTAAACAAAATTAGTGCACGAGATTGTGGGAAATATACTGGCATGGATTGAGAACTGGTTAACAGACAGAAAACAGAGAGTAGGAATAAATGGATCATTTTCGGCTTGGCAGGCTATGACAAGTGGGAAAATGCAAGGATCAGTAAAGACGTCTAACTGCAATTACACAGAGACTTGGTGAGACTGCACTTGGAGTACTGTGTGCAGTTTTGGTCTCCTTGCCTCAGGAAGGATGTACTTGTCATAGAGGGAGTGCAATGAAGGTTCACAAGACCAATACCTGGGATTGAGGTATTGTCCTATGAGGAAAGATTAAATAGACTGGACCTTTATTCTCTGGAGTTTAGAAGAATGAGAGGTGATCTCATTTAAACATGCAAAATTCTTACAGGGTTCGACAGGGTAGATGCAGGAAGGATATTTCCCCTGGCTGGGGGGTCTAGAACCCGGGGACACAGTCTCAGAATAAGGGGGAGGTCATTTAGGACTGAGATGAGGAGGAATTTCTTCACTTAGAGGGTGGTGAATCTTTGGAATTCTCTGGCCCAGAGGGCTGTAGAGGCTCAGTTGATGAGTATGTTCAAGACTGAGATCAATATATTGAACACACATTAAAAACATCAAGGAATACGGAGATAGTGCAAGAAAATGGTGTTGAAGTAGATCAGCCATGATCTCATTGAATGGTGGAGTGGGCTCGAAGGGCTGAATGGCCTATTCATGCTCCTATTTCTTATGTTCTAATGAGTAGGAGAGCAACAAGATGTTGTTTGGTTGTTCAGTGAGAGCTTTCTGTTTAAATCTTGATCAGCTCACAATCAGTCAGGTCAGTAAATTGTTCCCTCTGTGTCTGGGCGGGGAATCATTCGCAATCTGTCCGGGCAGGGGTCCAATATTGCTCTAACTGGACAAGGATTCACTCCCAGGTTAATGAACAGCAACATGTACAACCAAATATCTGAGGAGAATAATGGGAACAAGAACCACAGCTGAAAGCAATATCTAACAACCCATCTGAGGCCAGCACAGTGAGGAGCTAAGACAAGTAGATAGAGTGAGGAAATTGCTATGATGAGGAATGGGCTTACGGAGAGGATCGTGGTTAAGGTGAGGAATGCACTTCGGGTGAGAATTTTTTTCAAATTCATTTCATGGGATGTGGGCGTCGCTGGCTAGGCCAGCAATTATTGCCCATCTCTAATTGCCCTTGAGAAGCTGCCTTCTTGAACCGCTGCAGTCCATGTGGGGTACGTACGCCCACAGTGCTGTTCGGAAGGGAGTTCCAGGATTTTGATCCAGCAACAGTGAAGGAACGGTGATATAATTCCAAGTCAGGATGGTGTGTGGATTGGAGGGAACTTGCAGGTGGTGGTGTTCCCATGCATCTGCTGCCCTTGTCCTTTTAGGTGGCAGAGGTCACAGCTTTGAAAGGCGCTGTCTAAGGAGCCTTGGTGAGTTGCTGCAGTGCATCATATAGATGGTACACACTGTTGACACTGTGCGTCAGTGGAGGAGGGAGTGAATGTTTGTGGATGGGCTGCTTTGTCCTGGATGGTGTCGAGCTTCTTGAGTGTTGTTGGAGCTGCACCCATCCAGGCAAGTGGGGAGTATTCCATCACACTCCTGACTTGTGACTTGTAGATGGTGGACAGGCTTTGGGGAGTCAGGAGGTGAGTTACTAGCTGCAGGATTCCCAGCCTCTGACCTGCTCTTGCAGCCACAGTATTTATATGGCTACTCCAGTTCAGTTTCTGGTCAATGGTAGCCCCTAGGATGTTGATAGTGGGGGATTCAGCAATGGTTATGCCATTGAATGTCAAGGGGAGATGGTCAGATTCTCTCTGATGAAAGGTCACAGACCTAAAACTTTAACTTTGCTTCTCTCTCCACAGATGCTGCCAGACCTGCTGAGTATTTCCAGCACTTCTTGGTTTTATTTTAGATTCTCTCTTGTTGAAAATGGTCATTGGCTGGCACTTGTCTGGCGTGAACGTTACTTGCGACTTAGCAGCCCAAGCCTGAATGTTGACCAGGTCTTGCTGCAAATGGACACAGACTGCTTTAGTATCTGAGAAGTTGCAAATGGTGCTGAACATTATGCAGTCATCAGCAAACACCCCAACTTCTGACCTTGTGATGGAGGGAAGGTCACTGATGAAGCAGCTGAAGATGGTTGAGCCTAGGACACTACCCTGAGGAACTCCTGCAGTGATGTCCTGGGACTGAGATGATTGACCTCCTACAACCACAGCCATCTTCCTTTGCGCTAGGTATGACTCCAACCAGTGGAGAGTTTTCCCCCCTGATTCCCATTGACTCCAGTTTTGCTGGGGCTCCTTGATGCCATACTGGGTCAAATGCTGCCTTGATGTCAAGGGCAGTCACTCTCACCTCACCTCTTGAGTTCAGCTCTTTTGTCCATGTTTGAACCAAGGCTGTAATGAGGTCAGGAGCTGAGTGGCCCTGGCAGAACCCAAGCATCACAGAGCAGGTTATTGCTAAGCAAGTGCCACTTGATAGCACTGTTGATGACACCTTCCATCACTTTGCTGATGATTGAGAGTAGACTGATGGGACGGTAATCAGCCAGGTTGGATTTGTCCTGCTTTTTGTGTACAGGACATACCTGGGTTATTTTCCACATTGCTGGGTAGATGTCAGTGTTGTACCTGTACTGGAACAGCTTGGCAAGGGGCACGGAAATTCTGGAGCACAGGTCTTCAGTGCCATTGCCGGAATTTTGTCAGGACCCATAGCCTTTGCAGTATCTAGTGCCTTCAGTCATTTCTTGATATCATGTGGAGTGAATCGAATTGGCTGAAGTCTGGCATCTGTGAGACGAGGGACTTCAGGAGAAGCTGAGATTGATCATCCATTCGGCATTTCTGGCTGAAGATGGATACAAATGCTTCAGCCTTATTTTTTTCACTGAGATTTTGAGTATACGAGTAAAGAAATCTTGCTGCAATTGTATCGAGACTTGGTGAGGCCGCAGCTGTACTACTGTATACAGTTTTGGTCTCATTACCTAAGGAAGGATGTACTTGCTATAGAGGGAGTGCAACGAAGGTTCATCAGATTGATCCCTGGAATGACAGGATTATCCTATTAGGAGAGAATAAGGAGACTTAAGCCAATGTTCTTCAGAGTTTAGAGCAGGGTTGTCCAACATAAGGCCAGAATCCGACCTGCCAAGGGTGCAAAATTTCAGATGAAAATCCACCATAGGCTTACTCGGGACTGCCAAAAGCTTCAGTCACTGAGAATGGCAGACATTCTACTGTAGCTGATGTTCTGCCTCCTATTGTAAGATGGCAGTGCTTGGATGGAGCAGAATGCCTGCCAGCGCTTCCTGGGTGAACTCCATTCCCAGTGTGACCTTCCGGGTCTTGAGCACGGGGCCCACGCGCAGCACGAGCTCAGCCCGCACACGGACATGGCCTCAGGCGCCGGAACTAGGTTCATCTGCCCACAGATTTTTGTGGCTCTCACTGTGTTCTTTTGTCGTTGCTGCTCTCACTGTGTCCTCCGGTCGTTGCTGCTCTCACTCTATTCTTGAGTTGTTGCTGCTCTCAATGTGTTCCCTTGTCGATGCTGCTCTCACTGTGTTCTCGGGTTGTTGCTGCTCTCACTGTGTTCTCGAGTTGTTGCTGCTCTCACTGTGTTCTCGAGTTGTTGCTGCTCTCACTGTGTTCTCGAGTTGTTGCTGCTCTCAATGAGTTCTCCAGTTGTTGCTGCTCTCAATGTGCTCTCGAGTTGTTGCTGCTCTCACTGTGTTCTCGAGTTGTTGCTGCTCTCAATGTGTTCTCTAGTTGTTGCTGCTCTCAATGTGTTCTCCAGTTGTTGCTGCTCTCAATGTGTTCTCGAGTTGTTGCTGCTCTCAATGTGTTCTCGAGTTGTTGCTGCTCTCACTGCGTTCTCATGTTGTTGCTGCTCTCACTGTGTTCTCGGGTCGTTGCTGCTCTTGCTGTGTTCTCCAGTTGTTGCTGCTCTCAATGTGTTCTCGAGTTGTTGCTGCTCTCACTGTGTTCTCGAGTTGTTGCTGCTCTCGCTGTGTTCTCGGGTCGTTGCTGCTCTCGCTGTGTTCTCGGGTCGTTGCTGCTCTCAATGTGTTCTCGAGTTGTTGCTGCTCTCAATGTGTTCTCGAGTTGTTGCTGCTCTCAATGTGTTCTCGAGTTGTTGCTGCTCTCAATGTGTTCTCCAGTTGTTGCTGCTCTCAATGTGTTCTCCAGTTGTTGCTGCTCTCAATGTGTTCTCCAGTTGTTGCTGCTCTCAAAGTATTCTCGAGTTGTTGCTGCTCTCAATGTTTTCTCGAGTCATTGCTGCTCTCACTGTGTTCTCGGGTCGTTGCTGCTCTCAATGTGTTCTCGAGTTGTTGCTGCTCTCACTGTGTTCTCGGGTCGTTGCTGCTCTCACTGGGTTCTCATGTTGTTGCTGCTCTCACTGTGTTCTCGGGTCGTTGCTGCTCTCTCTGTGTTCTCATGTTGTTGCTGCTCTCACTGTGTTCTCGGGTCGTTGCTGCTCTCACTGCGTTCTCATGTTGTTGCTGCTCTCACTGTGTTCTCGGGTCGTTGCTGCTCTCTCTGTGTTCTCATGTTGTTGCTGCTCTCACTGCGTTCTCATGTTGTTGCTGCTCTCACTGCGTTCTCGGGTCGTTGCTGCTCTCACTGCGTTCTCATGTTGCTGCTGCTGTCACTGTGTTCTCGGGTCGTTGCTGCTCTCACTGTGTTCTCGGCTCATTGCTGCGTTCACTGTGTTCTCTGTTCAATGCTGCTCTCACTGTGTTCTCGGATCGTTGCTGCATTCACTGTGTTCTCTTTTCGATGCTGCTCTCACTGCGTTCTCGGGTCGTTGCTGCTCTCACTGTGTTCTCGGCTCGTTGCTGCATTCACTGTGTTCTCTTTTCAATGCTGCTCTCACTGTGTTCTCGGATCGTTGCTGCATTCACTGTGTTCTCTTTTCGATGCTGCTCTCACTGTGTTCTCGGGTCGTTGCTGCTCTCACTGCGTTCTCATGTTGTTGCTGCTCTCACTGCGTTCTCGGGTCGTTGCTGCTCTCACTGCGTTCTCATGTTGTTGCTGCTCTCACTGTGTTCTCGGGTCGTTGCTGCTCTCACTGCGTTCTCATGTTGTTGCTGCTCTCACTGCATTCCCGGGTCGTTGCTGCCCTCACTGCGTTCTCGTGTTGTTGCTGCTCTCACTGTGTTCTCGGGTCATTGCTGCTCTCACTGCGTTCTCGGGTTGTTGCTGCTCTCTCTGTGTTCTCGGCTCGTTGCTGCATTCACTGTGTTCTCTTTTCGATGCTGCTCTCACTGTGTTCTCGGATCGTTGCTGCTCTCACTGTGTTCTCGTGTTGTTGCTGCTCTCACTGTGTTCTCGGCTCGTTGCTGCATTCACTGTGTTCTCTTTTCGATGTGGCTCTCTCTGTGTTCTCGGATCGTTGCTGCTCTCACTGCGTTCTCGGGTCGTTGCTGCTCTCTCTGTGTTCTCGGCTCGTTGCTGCATTCACTGTGTTCTCTTTTCGATGCTGCTCTCACTGTGTTCTCGGATCGTTGCTGCTCTCACTGTGTTCTCGTGTTGTTGCTGCTCTCACTGTGTTCTCGGCTCGTTGCTGCATTCACTGTGTTCTCTTTTCGATGCTGCTCTCACTGTGTTCTCGGATCGTTGCTGCTCTCACTGTGTTCTTGGATCATTGCTGCTCTCACAGTGTTCTCGGGTCGTTGCTGCTCTCTCTGTGTTCTCGGATCGTTGCTCCTCTCACTGCGTTCTCATGTTGTTGCTGCTCTCACTGTGTTCTCGAGTCGTTGCTGCATTCACTGTGTTCTCTTTTCGATGTGGCTCTCTCTGTGTTCTCAGATCGTTGCTGCTCTCACTGCGTTCTCAGGTCGTTGCTGCTCTCTCTGTGTTCTCGGATCGTTGCTCCTCTCACTGTGTTCTCGAGTCGTTGCTGCATTCACGGTGTTCTCTTTTCGATGCTGCTCTCACTGTGTTCTTGGGTCGTTGCTGCATTCACTGTGTTCTCTTTTCGATGTGGCTCGCTCTGTGTTCTCGGATCGTTGCTGCTCTCACTGCGTTCTCGGGTCATTGCTGCCCTCTCTGTGTTCTCGGGTCGTTGCTGCTCTCACTGCGTTCTCATGTTGTTGCTGCTCTCACTGCGTTCTCGGGTCGTTGCTGCTCTCACTGCGTTCTCATGTTGTTGCTGCTCTCACTGTGTTCTCGGGTCATTGCTGCTCTCACTGCGTTCTCATGTTGTTGCTGCTCTCACTGCATTCCCGGGTCGTTGCTGCCCTCACTGCGTTCTCGTGTTGTTGCTGCTCTCACTGTGTTCTCGGGTCGTTGCTGCTCTCACTGCGTTCTCGGGTCGTTGCTGCTCTCTCTGTGTTCTCGGCTCGTTGCTGCATTCACTGTGTTCTCTTTTCGATGCTGCTCTCACTGTGTTCTCGGATCGTTGCTGCTCTCACTGTGTTCTCGTGTTGTTGCTGCTCTCACTGTGTTCTCGGCTCGTTGCTGCATTCACTGTGTTCTCTTTTCGATGTGGCTCTCTCTGTGTTCTCGGATCGTTGCTGCTCTCACTGCGTTCTCGGGTCGTTGCTGCTCTCTCTGTGTTCTCGGCTCGTTGCTGCATTCACTGTGTTCTCTTTTCGATGCTGCTCTCACTGTGTTCTCGGATCGTTGCTGCTCTCACTGTGTTCTCGTGTTGTTGCTGCTCTCACTGTGTTCTCGGCTCGTTGCTGCATTCACTGTGTTCTCTTTTCGATGCTGCTCTCACTGTGTTCTCGGATCGTTGCTGCTCTCACTGTGTTCTTGGATCATTGCTGCTCTCACAGTGTTCTCGGGTCGTTGCTGCTCTCTCTGTGTTCTCGGATCGTTGCTCCTCTCACTGCGTTCTCATGTTGTTGCTGCTCTCACTGTGTTCTCGAGTCGTTGCTGCATTCACTGTGTTCTCTTTTCGATGTGGCTCTCTCTGTGTTCTCAGATCGTTGCTGCTCTCACTGCGTTCTCAGGTCGTTGCTGCTCTCTCTGTGTTCTCGGATCGTTGCTCCTCTCACTGTGTTCTCGAGTCGTTGCTGCATTCACGGTGTTCTCTTTTCGATGCTGCTCTCACTGTGTTCTTGGGTCGTTGCTGCTCTCACTGCGTTCTCATGTTGTTGCTGCTCTCACTGTGTTCTCGGGTCGTTGCTGCTCTCACTGCGTTCTCATGTTGTTGCTGCTATCACTGCGTTCTCGGGTCGTTGCTGCTCTCACTGCGTTCTCATGTTGTTGCTGCTGTCACTGCGTTCTCATGTTGTTGCTGCTCTCACTGCATTCTCGGGTCGTTGCTGCTCTCACTGCGTTCTCATGTTGTTGCTGCTCTCACTGTGTTCTCGGGTCGTTGCTGCATTCACTGTGTTCTCTTTTCGATGCTGCTCTCACTGTGTTCTCGGATCGTTGCTGCTCTCACTGTGTTCTCGTATTGTTGCTGCTCTCACTGTGTTCTCGGCTCGTTGCTGCATTCACTGTGTTCTCTTTTCGATGCTGCTCTCACTGTGTTCTCGGACCGTTGCTGCTCTCACTGTGTTCTCGGATCATTGCTGCTCTCACTGTGTTCTCGGGTCGTTGCTGCTCTCTCTGTGTTCTCGGATCGTTGCTCCTCTCACTGCGTTCTCATGTTGTTGCTGCTCTCACTGTGTTCTCGAGTGTTTGCTGCATTCACTGTGTTCTCTTTCGATGTGGCTCTCTCTGTGTTCTCGGATCGTTGCTGCTCTCACTGCGTTCTCGGGTCGTTGCTTCCCTCTCTGTGTTCTCGGATCGTTGCTCCTCTCACTGCGTTCTCATGTTGTTGCTGCTCTCACTGCGTTCTCATGTTGTTGCTGCTCTTACTGCATTCTCGGGTCATTGCTGCTCTCACTGCATTCTCGTGTTGTTGCTGCTCTCACTGTGTTCCCGGCTCGTCGCTGCATTCACTGTGTTCTCTTTTCGATGCTGCTCTCACTGTGTTCTCGGATCGTTGCTGCTCTTACTGTGTTCTCGTGTTGTTGCTGCTCTCACTGTGTTCTCGGGTCGTTGCTGCATTCACTGTGTTCTCTTTTCGATGCTGCTCTCACTGTGTTCTCGGATCGTTGCTGCTCTCACTGTGTTCTCGTGTTGTTGCTGCTCTCACTGTGTTCTCGGCTCGTTGCTGCATTCACTGTGTTCTCTTTTCGATGCTGCTCTCACTGTGTTCTCGGACCGTTGCTGCTCTCACTGTGTTCTCGGATCATTGCTGCTCTCACTGTGTTCTCGGGTCGTTGCTGCTCTCTCTGTGTTCTCGGATCGTTGCTCCTCTCACTGCGTTCTCATGTTGTTGCTGCTCTCACTGTGTTCTCGAGTGTTTGCTGCATTCACTGTGTTCTCTTTTCGATGTGGCTCTCTCTGTGTTCTCGGATCGTTGCTGCTCTCACTGCGTTCTCGGGTCGTTGCTTCCCTCTCTGTGTTCTCGGATCGTTGCTCCTCTCACTGCGTTCTCATGTTGTTGCTGCTCTCACTGCGTTCTCATGTTGTTGCTGCTGTCACTGCGTTCTCATGTTGTTGCTGCTCTTACTGCATTCTCGGGTCATTGCTGCTCTCACTGCATTCTCGTGTTGTTGCTGCTCTCACTGTGTTCCCGGCTCGTTGCTGCATTCACTGTGTTCTCTTTTCGATGCTGCTCTCACTGTGTTCTCGGATCGTTGCTGCTCTCACTGTGTTCTCGTGTTGTTGCTGCTCTCACTGTGTTCCCGGCTCGTTGCTGCATTCACTGTGTTCTCTTTTCGATGCTGCTCTCACTGTGTTCTCGGATCATTGCTGCTCTCACTGTGTTCTCGGGTCGTTGCTGCTCTCTCTGTGTTCTCGGATCGTTGCTCCTCTCACTGCGTTCTCATGTTGTTGCTGCTCTCACTGTGTTCTCGAGTGTTTGCTGCATTCACTGTGTTCTCTTTTCGATGTGGCTCTCTCTGTGTTCTCGGATCGTTGCTGCTCTCACTGCGTTCTCGGGTCGTTGCTGCTCTCTCTGTGTTCTCGGCTCGTTGCTGCATTCACTGTGTTCTCTTTTCGATGCTGCTCTCACTGTGTTCTCGGATCGTTGCTGCTCTCACTGTGTTCTCATGTTGTTGCTGCTCTCACTGCGTACTTGGGTCGTTGCTGCTCTCACTGCGTTCTCATGTTGTTGCTGCTGTCACTGCGTTCTCATGTTGTTGCTGCTGTCACTGCGTTCTCATGTTGTTGCTGCTCTCACTGCATTCTCGGGTCGTTGCTGCTCTCACTGCGTTCTCATGTTGTTGCTGCTCTCACTGTGTTCTCGGGTCGTTGCTGCTGTCACTGTGTTCTTGGCTCGTTGCTGCATTCACTGTGTTCTCTTTTCAATGCTGCTCTCACTGTGTTCTCGGATCGTTGCTGCTCTCACTGTGTTCTCGTGTTGTTGCTGCTCTCACTGTGTTCTCGGCTCGTTGCTGCATTCACTGTGTTCTCTTTTCGATGCTGCTCTCACTGTGTTCTCGGATCGTTGCTGCTCTCACTGTGTTCTCGGATCATTGCTGCTCTCACTGTGTTCTCGGGTCGTTGCTGCTCTCTCTGTGTTCTCGGATCGTTGCTCCTGTCACTGCGTTCTCATGTTGTTGCTGCTCTCACTATGTTCTCGAGTCGTTGCTGCATTCACTGTGTTCTCTTTTCGATGTGGCTCTCTCTGTGTTCTCGGATCGTTGCTCCTCTCACTGCGTTCTCATGTTGTTGCTGCTCTCTCTGTGTTCTCGGCTCGTTGCTCCTCTCACTGCGTTCTCATGTTGTTGCTGCTCTCACTGTGTTCTCGAGTCGTTGCTGCATTCACTGTGTTCTCTTTTCGATGCTGCTCTCACTGTGTTCTCGGGTCGTTGCTGCTCTCTCTGTGTTCTCGGATCGTTGCTCCTCTCACTGCGTTCTCATGTTGTTGCTGCTCTCACTGTGTTCTCGAGTCGTTGCTGCATTCACTGTGTTCTCTTTTCGATGTGGCTCGCTCTGTGTTCTCGGATCGTTGCTGCTCTCACTGCGTTCTCGGGTCATTGCTGCCCTCTCTGTGTTCTCGGATCGTTGCTCCTCTCACTGCGTTCTCATGTTGTTGCTGCTCTCACTGCGTTCTCATGTTGTTGCTGCTGTCACTGCGTTCTCATGTTGTTGCTGCTCTTACTGTGTTCTCGGGTCGTTGCTGCTCTCACTGTGTTCTCGGCTCGTTGCTGCATTCACTGTGTTCTCTTTTCGATGCTGCTCTCACTGTGTTCTCGGATCGTTGCTGCTCTCACTGTGTTCTCGTGTTGTTGCTGCTCTCACTGTGTTCCCGGCTCGTTGCTGCATTCACTGTGCTCTCTTTTCGATGCTGCTCTCACTGTGTTCTCGGATCATTGCTGCTCTCACTGTGTTCTCGGGTCGTTGCTGCTCTCTCTGTGTTCTCGGATCGTTGCTCCTCTCACTGCGTTCTCATGTTGTTGCTGCTCTCACTGTGTTCTCGAGTCGTTGCTGCATTCACTGTGTTCTCTTTTCGATGTGGCTCTCTCTGTGTTCTCGGATCGTTGCTGCTCTCACTGCGTTCTCGGGTCGTTGCTGCTCTCTCTGTGTTCTCGGCTCGTTGCTGCATTCACTGTGTTCTCTTTTCGATGCTGCTCTCACTGTGTTCTCATGTTGTTGCTGCTCTCACTGTGTTCTCGGGTCGTTGCTGCTCTCACTGCGTTCTCATGTTGTTGCTGCTGTCACTGTGTTCTCTGGTCGTTGCTGCTCTCTCTGTGTTCTCGGATCGTTGCTGCTCTCACTGCGTTCTCGGGTCGTTGCTGCTCTCTCTGTGTTCTCGGATCGTTGCTCCTCTCACTGTGTTCTCGAGTCGTTGCTGCATTCACTGTGTTCTCTTTTCGTTGCTGCTCTCAGTGTTCTCTTTTCGTTGCTGCTCTCACTGTGTTCTCATGTTGTTGCTGCTCTCACTGTGTTCTCTTTTCGTTGCTGCTCTCACTGTG
This sequence comes from Heterodontus francisci, assembly GCF_036365525.1. Classification (NCBI taxonomy): domain Eukaryota; kingdom Metazoa; phylum Chordata; class Chondrichthyes; order Heterodontiformes; family Heterodontidae; genus Heterodontus; species Heterodontus francisci. The sequence goes on along the minus strand of NC_090386.1, from coordinate 16,414,064 downwards.
TTCTCTTTTCGTTGCTGCTCTCACTGTGTTCTCTTTTCGTTGCTGCTCTCACTGTGTTCTCTTTTCGTTGCTGCTCTCACTGCGTTCTCTTTTCGTTGCTGCTCTCACTGCGTTCTCATGTTGTTGCTGCTCTCACTGTGTTCTATTTTCGTTGCTGCTCTCACTGTGTTCTCTTTTCGTTGCTGCTCTCACTGCGTTCTCATGTTGTTGCTGCTCTCACTGTGTTCTCTTTTCGTTGCTGCTCTCACTGTGTTCTCTTTTCGTTGCTGCTCTCACTGTGTTCTCTTTTCGTTGCTGCTCTCACTGTGTTCTCTTTTCGTTGCTGCTCTCACTGCGTTCTCATGTTGTTGCTGCTCTCACTGTGTTCTCGTGTTGTTGCTGCTCTCACTGTGTTCTTGTGTCGTTGCTGCTGTCACTGCGTTCTCGTGTTGTTGCTGCTCTCAATGTGTTCTTGAGTCGTTGATGCTCTCAATGTGTTCTCGTGTTGTTGCTGCTCTCACTGTGTTCTTGGGTCGTTGCTGCTCTCGTTGTGTTCTCGTGTTGTTGCTGCTCTCAATGTGTTCTCGAGTCGTTGCTGCTCTCACTGTGTTCTCGTGTTGTTGCTGCTCTCAATGTGTTCTCGAGTCGTTGCTGCTCTCACTGCGTTCTCATGTTGTTGCTGCTCTCAATGTGTTCTCGGGTCGTTGCTGCTCTCACTGCGTTCTCATGTTGTTGCTGCTCTCACTGTGTTCTCGGGTCGTTGCTGCTCTCACTGCGTTCTCATGTTGTTGCTGTAGCCATATAAATACCGTGGCTACAAGAGCAGGTCAGAGGCTAGGAATCCTGAGGCGAGTAACTCACCTCCTGACTCCCTGAAGCCTGTCCACCATCTACAAGGCACAAGTCAGGAGTGTGATGGAATACTCTCCACTTGCCTGGATGGGTGCAGCTCCAACAACACTCAAGATGCTTGACACCATCCAGGACAAAGCAGCCCGCTTGATTGGCACCCCATCTACAAACATTCACTCCCTCCCCCACCTACGCAGAGTGGCAGCAGTGTGTACCATCTACAAGATGCACTGCAGCAATGCACCAAGGCTCCTTCGACAGCACCTTCCAAACCCGCGACCTCTACCAACTAAAAGGACAAGGGCAGCAAATGCATGGGAACACCACCACCTGCAAGTTCCCCTCCAAGTAACACGCCATCCTGACTTGGAACCATATCGCCGTTCTTTCACTGTCACTGGGTCAAAATCTTGGAACTCCCTTCCTAATAGCACTGTGGGTATACCTACCCCAAATGGACTGCAGCGGTTCAAGAAGGCAGCTGACCACCACCTTCTCAAGGGCAATTAGGAATGGGCACTAAATGCTGGCCTGGCCAGTGACGCCCACATCCCATGAATGTATAAAAAAAAAACATTGTTTTTTGTTTCTGCAATGCTTCTTTAATCATCCAAATTCTAGTACCTTGATAATATTTCTCCCTATGTGGCAGTGGGTAATAGATTGTATTTTTGCCCATGTGAAGTGTCTGTGATTTCCTCTGGGCCCTTGTTCTTGCTGAATTTGGAATTGAAATTGTTAGGTTTGATTAGCTTGGTGTCTGGGACCTGAGGACTGGGCTCTTCAGTAGGTAGATCCACACTGACCTCACTTTTAGTTTTCTGGTGAGTCACGCAAGTGCTATTTAATTTAAAGAGACAGCTTAACAAATACATGAATAGGAAGGGAATAGAGGGATATGGGCCACGGAAGTGCAGAAGGTTTTAGTTAGGCAGGCATCAAGATCGGCGCAGGCTTGGAGGGCCGAATGGCCTGTTCCTGTGCTGTACTGTTATTTATTCTTTAATTTAGGACATTTTTCCTTCTCTTTTCCCTTTACTGTGGGGAGGGTTCTTTGATGATCTGCCCCAATTCCTCTGGGACATTCTTGCTCGCAGTTGTCTGTCCAGCTTTCACTGCACGCCCCTGCGGCACTTCAGCTCGGTGAGGCATCTCCCTCAATGTTGATTTGCCTTTTTGGGAACTTTCCTTGTCCCTGCAGGTTTCTGTAAATACTGTTAGCAGCCTTGGTAGCGTGCCTCTTTGGCCTGCATTTAAGTAGGAGTGTGTGGAGTCTAATTTTTCTAACACTACATGGTTGGCTAACTGGACCGTAGGGGGTTCCTGTTGGGAATTCTCCTGGCCCTCCTCTAACCTGTCCTCACTGTCCTTTTCACCCCCTTTCTTCCTGACTGTCTGACAGACCGGTGCTTGTCTGTCCCCTTCCCGGCTGTGATATTGTTTTAACATGTTCATGTGACACAGCCTTTGTTTTTCCCTTCGATCTGGGGTGTCAATCAAATAATTTACCTGGCTAATCCTTTTTGCCACTTGGTATGGGGTCACTGAACCCGGCTTTCAGGGGTTCATTCTGAATTGGGAGTTGTACTAATACATGGTCTCCGGGCTGAAATGTTCTGGCCTTGGCATGTTTATCTGCCTGCCTTTTCATAGCTGTCTGGGAGATTTTTTAGGTGCTCCTGAGCCACTGCACAGGCTCTCATGAGCCATTGTTGGAACATGGAGATGTAGTCTAACAGGGAAGATTCGTCCCTGTGTCCCAAAAACCTCTCCTTGATTAGTTTAAGGGGACCTCTCAGCTCATGTCCATAAACTAATTCAAAGGGACCAAAGCTGGTCGACTTATTGGGTGAGTCCCTGGTGGCAAACAAGAGAAATCCCAGCCCTTGTCCCAGTCATGGGGGTACTCATAGCAGTATGCCCTGATCATTGTCTTTAGGATCTGGTGGTACCATTCCAAAGCCCCTTGTGACTGTGGGTGGTAGGCTTTAGCTGAGTTATGCCCAGATTACCCATGACCTTTGGAAAAATACAGGACATAAATTTGTACCCTGATCCGACTGGATCTCAGCAGGCAGCCCATTTCGGGTGAAGAATTGGGTTAGCCCCTCCACCACTACCTTGGCAGAGATAGTTCCTAGAGGGATAGCCTCTGGAAATCAAGTGGTCACATCCACAATGTGAGAAGATACTAGTAACGCCCTTTTGTTTTTAGCAGGGGCCCCACACAATCCACAGCACTCTGCCGAACGGTTCCCCAAAAACCGGTATGGGAATTAGGGGTGCAGGTTTTATTGCAGGTTGAGGCTTCTCCACAACCTGGCACGTGTGGCAAGTCTTCCAGAACTTCACCACATCCTTGTGGAGCTGTGGCCAGTGAAAGTGCTGGCTGATGCAGGCTTGGGTTTTTCTGATACCGACATGCCCAACCATTGGAAGCTCCTGGGCTATTCTCAATATTTTCCTGCAGTACTTCAGCGGCACCACTATCTGGTGAACCACTGTCCACTCAGAATCACAGAATTGTTACAGTATAAAAGGAGGCCATTCGGCCCATCGTGTCCAGACCGGCTCTCTGAAAGAGCAACTCCCTCAGTTCCATTCCCCTGCCTTCACCCCATTACCCTGCACATTCTTCCTGTTCATATAACAATCAAATTCCCTGTTGAATGCTTCAATTGAATCTGCCTCCATCACACTCTCAGGCAGTGCAATCCAGATCTTAACCACTCGCTGCATGAAAAAGTATTTCCTCATGTCACTTTTGCTTCTCTTACCAAATACTTTAAATCTGTGCCCTCTTGTTCTCGATCCTTTCACGAGTGGGAACAGTTTCTCTCTATCTACTCTGTCCAGACCCCTCATGATTTTGAATACCTCTATCAAATCACCTGTCAGCCTTCTCTTCTCCAAGGGAAACAGTCCTAACTTCTATAATCTATCTTCATAACTGAAATTCCTCATCCCGTGAATCTTTTCTGTACTCTCTCCAATGCCCTCTCATCTTTCCTAAAGTGCAGTGCCCAGAACGCAATACTCCAGCTGAGGCCGAACTAGTGTCTTATACAAATACCACATAACTTCCTTGCTCTTATACTCTATGCTCCTGTTAATAAAGCCTAGGATACAGTATGCTTTATTAACTGCTCTCTCAATCCGTCCTGCCACCTTCAATGACTTATGCACATATACACCTAGGTCCCTCTGCTCCTGCACCCACTTGAGAATTGTACCCTTTATTTTATATTGTCTCTCCATGTTCTTCCTACCAAAATGAATCACTTCACATTTCTCTGCATTGAACTTCATCTGTCACCTGTCTGCCCATTCCACCAACTTGTCTATGTCCTTTTGAAATTCTACACTATACTCCTCACAGTTCACAATGCTTCCAAGTTTCATATCATCTGCAAACTTTGAAATTCTGTCCTGTACACAAAGGTCTAGGTCATTAACATATATATCAGGAAAAGCAAGGGTCCCAACACTGATCCCTGGGGAACTCCACTACAAACCTTCCTCTTCATCTGCAGGTTTTTGAGGAGGTCTCCACTTCTTCATCAGCACCTCATCCTTTAAATATTAGCAGTCTGGGACTCCCTCTGCTTCAGCTTTGGTTTGGGAAGTCTGTGCGAACTTTTTAAACCCTGGGTCATCTTTCTGAGCCTTGACCAAGAATTACCTACTGAACACTTCCTTTGGTTCCTCTGAATTCCCCAGAAAAAAAGGTTTTGGATAGCCAGACAGCACGGTCATCTGTTTGCATTGCCAGTTCAGCCTCCTCTGATGGAGCATGTTTGGCCATGGACTGGGTCACCACCACAGTCAAGGAAAATGCCAGGGACCTTTTCCTGTAACTGTTATGTCTCCCTGACCTTGTTCAGTCTCCCTAAAACCACTGGAGAAGCTACAACCTTCACCCCTACTAGATCATTATCCAGGAGCAGGTCGACCTTTTCCATGGTTACCGGTCCTGAAACAAGGCCACACTCCAGGTGCACCCGGTATAAAGGCATGAGCCTATACTTTCCTCCAATACCATTTACTAGCACTGTAGCATTCAATGCACTCTCTGGGGGAAAGGTCATGCCCCATATCTCTAAGTAAGAGGATGGGCTTACTGGCCTCACTCGACGGGTATGGGGTCACATTTCCTTTCTACACAAAATCCTGGTAACTCTCAGGGATTTGTTAAGTTTTCCCACACTCTCAGCAGTAGGTTTACTGCTGTAGTTAAAGCCACAGCCTGGTCCGCTGTGCTTTCCATCAGGGCCCATTTTCCTGCACTGATCTAGTGTACCCTGACTAAACGTATTAGTTTTCCCTGTAACTTCCAGCAGTCAGCTCGAAGGTGACCTGTCCTGTTACAATGGTACCATACAGGCTGCCAGCGTCACTCCTGTTCTCAGCAGCTTCCTTTTCAGCCTCAGGAGGACTCTCTGTGTTTCCAGCTCTCCCTTCTCTCCCATGGCTGTTCATTCTCCTGTCACCCTCCTACCTGCTATCCTTTTCAGGTATTTGGAGGGGACTAGGGAAGGGTTTCCCTTGGGGCAAAGGCTTGTGAATAAGTGTATAATCATCAGCCAAGATTGCTGCCTTCCTGTGTCTTGCAACCTTTCATTCTTCCACGTGGGTTTTTATGGAAGGGCGAAGCAAGTTTTTGAACTCCTTGAGGAGGATCACCACTCGGAGGTTTTCAGAGGTGGACTCTATCTTCAGCGCCCATATCCACTGGTCAAAAGCGGGTTGCTTAACCCTTTCAAACTCGATGCAACTTTGTTACAGCTGCTTTCAGAGACTTTGGAACTTCTGGAAGTACTAGCTTGTATGCACTCAGCATAGCATTTTTAGTTATCTCATAATCTAATGAACATAATCAGGTAAATATACCTCATGGACTTTTCCTGTTAGTTTGCTTTGCAAGATCAGTACCAGCTGTCTACTGGCCACTTCAACTGTTTTGAAAGCTTTTCAAATCGGATGAAAATGCTTCCACATCCCCCTCATTGAACTTTGGTATCAACTGGGAGAACTATAAGAGATCAGCAATCGGTCCTGAGCTAGTGGTAACTCCCTCACTAGCGGTGCCTTCATTGGGTATATTGGGTCTTCCCTCTTCAGTTTGAGCTGCCTTAACTCCCTTTGGAAAGCTCTTTCTTTTTCCCTTCCCTCCCTTTCCTAGAATTCTCATTCTAATCTCCTCTGTTCTAGCTGCATCACAGCTAATGTTACTCTGTCTCTTTCCAACGCTAAACCTGTCTCCGGTTCTTCAGTGTCAATTTTAAAATGGTTGGCCACAAGTTTTAGGATTTTGGGTTTTTATTTTTTTGATGGATATGTATCTTTAAGTGCCTAGCTATACACCTTAACTCTTCAACAGATAAGGCTTTTAACCGGGCCCAAGTTACTTCACTCTGTTCTAGGAAGGTACTGGCCTCAAACGTGGGCATTTTAGTTCTCGAGCATTGAAAAACACCAGAAAACCTGTACTGAAGTTTTAAATTATTGCTCGGGATCAATTTGGTTTCCTGCTTCCAATTTCCCATTTGCCTTTGGGTTTGATTCCAGACGTGAGCCCCCAAATTTCTGTTATGATCAGGTGATGAGGGTTCAAAGGGCTTCCTTCTTTTCCCTTTCCTTGTTTGACCACGACAGGTTTCATTCTTTTTTCAAGTGGCTGTATTGGCCAATTCAATGGGTGTTTGATTACTTACTTACAATGATCATAACAAGACAGATTTTCTTGAGTTTAACAAAGAGGTTAACTTTCTGGTGCTTAAACTGAACTAATTAAAATAATAAACTATGCACCAACATCCACAGGCACACATACTCTCGAGGTTCACACACACACAAATCGGTTACAGAATGGGGAAGGGTAGATTGGACAAGTTAAGAGTCCATAAAAGTAAAAAGGAATGCAGTCTGTGAAGTTTGGTGATTCAGCTGGCTTCTAGCTAAATTCAATGGGCCTGAGGCTTTCAGTTTGAAGAAGTAGATGATAGATTTGGTGGGTCTCTTGGAGACAGCGATGCGGATTATTTCCTTCAACAGGGTTTCAGATTGTAGCCGGACTGTGCAAAGGTGCTTAGACGACAGGCAGGGATGCAAGTTGGAATGCAGAGAGTGGGGTACCCTCACTTGGGTCTGCATGTGTCAGAGACCAGATGATGCTTCTTGCTGCTGCAGCGAAAACACCAGCTTAAAAACCACAGATGGGGAGGGGGCTTGTCACATGACAGTCACTTAGTGATTCCAGCATAGTAGTTAGCAGTGTACTTTTTTGTGCTAAAGAAGAACAGGCAGTTCCCTTAAACTTCCTGAGTCTTGGTTCTTGCTGGGATGAGCAGACATTTTGTTTCCACCTCACAGGTCTTGCAATGTAGGATACGGTGTTACAAATTACGTGGCCATCTTCAGCTGCTAGCAAAGTAATCTTCAATCTGTACCTTTTTAAATTTCTTTCAAAAATATAAATTCAGATCTCCAGTCAGTGGCTTAAAGAAAATTATCATTCGACAAAGCGTGACACTCTGAACTTTCTATATTCAGCCTGGTTCTCATTCGTATTTCCAACCTGTCACCTGTCATATGCATCCTTTTTTGGCTTCATCTTACTCTCACTGGCCAGGATTTAATGTGGATGCGGTGACCGTGCCCACTGGCTGGAAAGTCGGGGATAAGCTTGCCTCCATCTGCCCTGAAAGCCATGACGCTATTTTACGTGGCTCAGGCAGCTAATTGTCTGAGGTCATGGTTTCCACCTCCCCGAGGCAGGATTTCCCACCTCCAAGAGCTGCTGCCCAATCAGAGGGTCGGCAGCTGTTCAGTCTCAACAGCACTGGGTGCAGTGGCTACTGCTGGGACTGCAGCAGTCCTCAGACCAAGCCAGCAATAGAGGCCAGAGAAGGTGGTGAATGGGGTGGGCTCATAAAGGCCAATCGGGCAGGCCCTGGTGAGGGGGGTTGGGGGTGCTAGGAAGCATTTGAGAGTTTGGAGGAATGGGGTCATCAAACAGGGGTGATCCATTCTGCTGGGGGGGGGAGGGGGGGGGAGGGGCGGGGCTGCCCTCCATGGACACAGGATGCCGAATCAGGGTGGACCCCTCTGAGCCCACAGAGAGGCCACCAGACTTTGTTGTGCAGCCTCCCCAGACAGCAAACTGCCCATCTGCCACTTGTAAAATACCAGTGGCAGCAGGAAGAGGCCCTTTAGTGGCAATTAATTGGCCACTTAAAGGTTTCAATTGGCTTTCGGCTGGGCAGGCCACTCACCAACTCCTCCACTGCTGGTAAAATACTAGCAGAGGTGGGTCAGTAACTGGTGTGCCATCCCACCCAATTTTATGCCATCCCACCTGATTTTACACCCCCCTGCCTCCCAGTCTGCTCCCAAAGAGGGTGGATGAAAAATTCTGGCCTATCTCTTTCAACATCCGGGAAGCTCTGGCTTTGTTTGTCCCACCTTTCCCCCTCATGGGAATATACCTCGACTGTACCCAACCCATCTGCCAATCCTTAATTCTAATGTATTTGTGCCAGATCTGGATTACTCCTTGTCATTTTCCATAGATAACCTAAACACTATGATACCATGATCAATGTCCTCTAAATGTTCTTCTACTGACACTTGATCCACTTGACCCACCTCATTCTCCAGAACCAGATCCAGCAATGCCTCCTTCCTCGTTAGGCTGGAAACATACTGATGTAGAAAATTCTCCTGAACACATTTCAGAAACTCCTCCCCCTCTCTGCCCTTTACACTATTACTGTCTCAGTCTATATTAGGATAATTAAAGTCCTCCATTATCACTACTCTACAGTTTTTGCACCTCTCGGTAATTTCCTTGTACATTTGTTCTTCCATATCCTTCCCACTAGTTGGTGACCTATGGAATAAGCACAGCAATCTCATGGTACCGCTAGAGTTTCTTTGCTCAAATAGATAGATTCTGTCCTTGACCTAGGACATCCGCTCTCCAGTACCGTAATATTCTCCTTAATCAATACTATCACCACTCCTCCGACAGACTGTACATGCAAAGGAGAGCAATGCTGTTGGGAGTGGAGTTGCATTACTTTACCATTTTTGTTCACATTTTTTGTCTCTTCTCACAGCCTTCTGGACAACACATGGAGGTCGCGCTGACAGAAGGTCAAGGGTGACCCTACACCACGAAGACGTGTGGAACTGACGGTGATTGACGGAGATAGCAGCAGAGACTGTCTTTGATATGGAAGGAATGTGCAGTGATACTGCCTCTGTATTGCTTTCCTTGGCCTGAGGACTGAGATCCTCAGGTTGTTGTAGACAGTGCCTGTGTGGGGTGACATGATTCATTCCTCAGTCACCCACCGTTTTATTACTTGCATATTATACAGCAAGGCTACACACTTACCCATATGTAAAGACTCTAGCAGATTAATCTTTGAACATGTATTCTAGCCTGTGAATTGTCCCACAACAGATTCCTCTAGCACCAGCTGCTCCACCAGTAAGTCTGTGCCTGCAATATTAGAAGAGACTCTACTGCTAAAAGCTATTCTTGTGAGTGCTGTAAAGTGCATGTTAATTGTTTTGTGTTGGATGCAGTTGGATGTTCCTGCTGCCTATTCATTACTAACACACAAAGCCATAGTATAGCTCTCCAGTACCAGTGTATGTACCTAACATTCCATTTAACAGCACGGACACAGTCAATCACACTTACCTAGTAGTGTGGGGTTTGCTATTGGTTCCTAGCAAATTTTATTCACTCCTGGATCATAACTGGACAGAGCTGTTGGAATGAAACATCAGGGAGCAATGGGAGAGTAGTGCATGTGAAAGAACATGGATTGAGGGATGGGGAGGGGGAGGGATGTGACAGGCCGTTGTGTGAGAGGTGGGATGTTGGGGGTCTGTGTTGGGGGAGGCATCTGTGGGTGGGGATAGAGTGTGCGTGCGTGCTGACAGGGTGTCTGTGTGTGGGGACAGAGTATCCGTGCTGATAGGGTGACTGTGGGTGGGGATAGGGTGTCTGTGGGTGAGGACAGTGTGTCTGTCTGTACTGATAGGGTGTCTCTCTGTGGGTGCTGATAGGGTGTCTGTGGATGGGGATAGAGTGTCTCTCTGTGGGTGCTGAAAGGGTGTCTGTGGGTGGGGATAGGGTGTCGGTCTGTGTTGATAGGGTGTCTGTGGGTGGGGATAGGGTGTCTCTCTGTGGGTGCTGATAGGGTGTCTGTGGGTGGGGATAGGGTGTCTCTCTGTGGGTGCTGATAGGGTGTCTGTGGGTGGGAATAGGGTGTCTGTCTGTGTTGATAGGGTGGCTGTGGGTGGGTATAGGGTGTCTGTCTGTGTTGATAGGGTGTCTGTGGGTGGGGATAGGGTGTCTCTCTGTGGGTGCTGAAAGGGTGGCTGTGGGTGGAAATAGGGTGTCTGTCTGTGTTGATAGGGTGGCTGTGGGTGGGTATAGGGTGTCTGTGTTGATAGGGTGTCTATGGGTGGGGATAGGGTGTCTGTGGGTGGGGACAATGACCTTGGTCTTAGGAGTTGGCCACAATAGGCTGGGAACCATTTTCAAGCATCAACAGAGTAGCAGAAAGTGAAAGGGACTCCCTGCTGGTGAAAAGGCTTCAACCCTCCAGAAAGAAAGAAGGAGGTACAAATAAACAGTTAGTGAACCCTGCATTCATAATCTGATATGCAAACCCTACACGAAAACGTTGTATCTTTCAGAAAATAGCATTTGGGATGCAGTGTGTGTGTAATTTGAGATCTGACGTGTGTTCAGTGCAGTGTCCTCAGGGGGAACAAGTGATTTTGCCTCTGTGATTTGGATAGCTCTCCATCACTGGAGTTTCCTCACCTCATATCTGGGTCTGATGAAAACTAATTGATAAAGATTGATCACTGTGATTAATTAACAACTACATTATTGTTATATCATGTGACTAACAGGATGGTAGAAGGTGGGCATGGCCCTCAATCTTCCTTTGGATAGAAAATCCTATGTTCATATGTGTTAACAGTACTTGAATATTCTGTGACCTTTACATGAACATTGCCTGTAATTAAACAGCATATTATTCCTCACAACATGCCATATATTAATACACCGTATATGAACTGGGCATTAATACTCCTGCTATGTTAAAGGGAATATTAACACATGAATACAATCATTCCTTTTTCTTTTCTGTTGTAATAAAAGACAACTCCCTGTATTCGGGCCTTGATATAATTTCTCTGATGGAAGCTAATGTAGGGGGAAGACTTTTTATTTGTTGTGAAGTTAATAATAAAAACAGGAGGCCACTGAAGCTTGTTCCGCCATTCAATTAGATCATGCCTCATCTGTATCCTAAATCCATTTACCCACATTTTGTTCCATATCCCTTAATACTCTTTGCCAACAAAAGTCTCAGTTTGGAAATATTTTAAGGAAACTTAATCCACCGATTTTTGGAGGAGGGTTTTCCAGATTTCTAATCACACCCATATTCAAAGACAATGAGTCTTGTCTTCAGTCACATTTCAGTGTGAGTTTGAGTTCCACTGAAAACCATCACATTATTGTGATAAATACGCACTCTCACATGTCACTGTCAGGAGTTTGCTTTAGAAGGAGAGCTCCCAATATTGAGTGTGGACTGGGATCGGATTGTCCGCCCTCCGGATACCCAGTGTGGACTGGCATCGGACTGTCCCTCCCCCTGAGACCCAGTGTCGACTGGGATAGGACTGTCCCCTCTCCCAATACCCAGTATGAACTGGGATCGGACTGACCCCTCTCCCGATACCCAGTGTAGTCAGGGATTGGACTGTCTCCCCTCCTGATACTCAGCACAGACTGGAAACGGACTGTCCTGCCTCCCGTTACCCAGTGTAGACTGCGATCGGCCTGTCTCCCCTCCCTGAGACCCAGTGGACTGCGATCGGCCTGTCTCCCCTCCCTGAGACCCAGTGTGAACTGGGATCGGACTGTCTCCCCTCCCTGAGACCCAGTATGGACTGGGATCGGACTGTCTTCCCTCCCTGAGACCCAGTGTGGACTGGGATCGGACTGTCTCCCCTCCCTGAGACCCAGTGTGGACTGGGATTGGACTGTCTCCCCTCCCTGAGACTCAGTGTGGACTGGGATCGGACTGCCTCCCCTCCCTGAGACCCAATGTGGACTGGGATCGGACTGTCTCCCCTCCATGAGTCCCAGTGTCGACTGGGATAGGACTGTCCCCTCTCCCAATACCCAGTGTGAACAGGGTTCGGACTGACCCCTCTCCCGATACCCAGTGTAGACAAGGATTGGACTGTCTCCCCTCCCGATACTAAGCACAGACTGGGAACGGACTGTCCTGCCTCCCGTTACCCAGTGTAGACTGCGATCGGCCTGTCTCCCCTCCCTGAGACTCAGTGTGGACTGGGATCGGACTGTCTCCCCTCCATGAAACCCAGTGTGGACTGGGATAGGACTGTCTCCCCTCCCTGAGACCCAGTGTGGACTGGGATAGGACTGTCTCCCCTCCCTGAGACCCAGTGTGGACTGGGATCGGACTGTCTCCCCTCCCTGAGACCCAGTGCGGACTGGGATCGGACTTTCCCCCCTCCATGAGACCCAGTGTGGACTGGGATCGGACTGTCTCCCTTCCATGAGACCCAGTGTGGTCTGGGATCGGACTGTCTCCCCTCCCTGAGACCCAGTGTGGACTGCGATCCGACTTTCCCCCCTCCGTAAGACCCAGTGTGGACTGGGATCGGACTGTCTCCCCTCCCTGAGACACAGTGTGGACTGGGATAGGACTGTCTCCCGTCCCTGAGACCCAGTGTGGACTGGGATCGGACTGTCTCCCCTCCCTGAGACCCAGTGTGGACTGGGATCGGACTGTCTCCCCTCCCTGAGACCCAGTGTGGACTGGGATCGGACTTTCCCCCCTCCCTGAGACCCAGCGTGGACTGGGATCGGACTGTCTCCCCTCCCTGAGACCCAGTGTGGACTGGGATCGGACTGTCTCCCCTCCATGAGACCCAGTGTGGACTGGGATCGGACAGTCTCCCGTCCCTGAGACCCAGTGTGGACTGGGATCGGACTTTCCCCCCTCCATGAGACCCAGTGTGGACTGGGATTGGACTGTCTCCCCTCCATGAGACCCAGTGTGGACTGGGATTGGACTGTCACCCCTCCCGGATACCCAGTGTGGACTGGGATCGGACTGTCTCCACTCCCTGAGACCCAGTGTGGACTGGGATCGGACTGTCTCCCCTCCTGATACCCAGCATGGACTGGGATCAGACTGTCCTCTCCCCGATACCCAGTGTGGACTGGGATCAGACTGTCCTCTCCCCGATACCCAGTGTGGACTGGGATCTGACGGTCTCCCCTCCCGAGACCCAGTGCAGACAGTGATGGGTCTCTCCCCCCTTCGCTGCCCAGTGTAGACTGGGATCAGACTGTCTCCCGTACGGAAGCCAGTGTGGACTGGGATCAGACCATCTCCCCTCCGGAACCCAGCGTGAACTGGGATCGGAGTGTCTCTCCAAACCCCTGAACCCTCCCTCCTCTCCAAACCTATCATTCTGTAAATTTTGTAGAGCTAGAATTCTGTTGTAGCGTTTGTTTTGATGTACATTTATATAAAATGTAGACCAATCACATTGTGACATCCAGCTCAAAGTCTCTCCCTCCAATAAAAGCAAAATACTGCGGATGGTGGAAATCTGAAATAAAAACAAGAAATGCTGGAACCACTCAGCAGGTCTGGCAGCATCTGTGAAAACAGAAGCAGAGTTAACATTTCGAGTCAGTGACCCTTCTTCGGAACTGACAAATATTAGAAAAGTCACAGGTTATAAGCAAGTGAGGTGGGGGTGGGGCAAGAGATAACAAAGGAGGTCGAGATTGGACCAAGCCACATAGCTGACCAAAAGGTCAGGGAGCAAAGGCAAACAATATGTTAATGGCGTGTTGAAAGACAAAGCATTAGTACAGATTAGGTGAGAATACACTGAATATTGAACAGCAGCAAGTGCAAACCTGAAAAAAAACAGTGGGTAAGTAAACTGAACAAACTAAGATGAAATGAAATAAATGCAAAAAATTATTGTAAAAAATGTAAAAAAGAATGGAAAAACAAGGAAGAAAAGATAACTAAAAATGAAAGTAAAATGGGGGGCTGTCATGCTCTGAAATTATTGAACTCAATGTTCAGTCCGGCAGGCTGTAGTGTGCCTAATCGGTAGATGAGATGCTGTTCCTCGAGCTTGCGTTGATGCTCACTGGAACACTGCAGCAATCCCAGGACAGAGATGTGAGCATGAGAGCAGGGGGGAGTGTTGAAATGGCAAGCAACCGGAAGCTCAGGGTCCTGCTTGCGGACTGAGCGGAGATGTTCCGCAAAGCGGTCACCCAGTCTGCGCTTGGTCTCCCCAATGTAGAGGAGACCACACTGTGAGCTTCGAATACAGTATACTACATTGAAAGAAGTACGAGTAAATCGCTGCTTCAGCTGAAAGGAGTGTTTGGGGCCTGGGATAGTGAGGAGAGAGGAGGTAAATGGGCAGGTATTACACCTCCTGCGATTGCAGGGGAAGGTGCCATGGGTCGGGGACGAGGTGGTGGGGGTAATGGAGGAGTGGACCAGTCCGAACTGAACTTCGGACCAGTTCCGAAGAAGGGTCACTGACCCGAAACGTTAACTCTGCTTCTCTTTTCACCGATGCTGCCAGACCTGCTGAGTGGTTCCTGCATTTCTTGTTTTTATTTCAGATTTCCAGCATCCGCAGTATTTTGCTTTTATTCTAGTGTTTAATTCACTGCCACTTCTCTTCCAGGAATGCCTACCTTGAAGAAGTTCTGCTCTTCTCTCCGACGGGATTTTCGTTTGTCTCTTTTACCTTGTTCACCTTCATTGCTTTCTATTTCCCTCCTGGTGTTTGATAACGTATCTACCAAAACCCGTTTTCACAGCCACATCTCCTTCCTCAGTGACTGTCTCCGGCTCCGACTTATTCCACGTGGATTCCAACTGCAGTTTCACCCATCATGTTTTGAATCCACCCAGGATCATAGGTATCTCCGAGAAATACAACGTTCCTCGGACTGCTACTCTCGCTGCATCCTGAGATCCACACTCAGTACATGCACACACAGGACCTCTCTCTCCAGCAGCACCACCTCACCTTATCTCAAAGCTGAGAACTGTTTGTCGTTTGGACTGTTGGGGGAGGAAGGAGGCACACCCACCATAGCCCACAGGGAGGGCACCTCATTTTCCAAGGCATCCTCCCTGTGCGGCAGAGCCTCCCCCCCACCCCGCCCCGGTAAGATCCCAGTGGTGGTGGGAAGAGGCCCTGATTTGACCTCCAGGTGGGAAGGTTGTCATTGGCCTATCCTGCCCTCAGGAGAATCGGAAACAGCGTCGGGTTGTGTGGCGGGCGATTCTGCCCCAATTCTCCGGCACCCACCTGACCACTCCCCTTCCCCACTCCAACCCCCCGGCTCCGCCACAAAACCCACTGTTGGGGTGAGAACAAAATCCAGCCCTGTGTCCAGGGACTTAATTGAGGCTCCTACTGAAGGCTGGGAATGAATGTAAAGATGCCTTGTATAACAGGTAGAAAAGTGCACCAGAAAGTCACTGTAACTTTGTTCTTCACAGTGAAGATGAGAAATGTTAGCAGAACTTTAACCATTTTAGGAAATACTCCCAGGACAGGTACAGCACAGGGTTAGATACAGAGAAAAGCACTTTCTCCACTGTCCCCCATCAAACATTCCGGACAGGTACAGCATGGGATTGGCTGGGCAATTTGGGAAGCATTTCCTGTCTGCAGGAAATATAGGGGGAGCAGCTGCACCTGCGTTGCTGCAACTGCAATGGAGAGTGGAGTAACTGGAGAGAGCTGCATTTACAACTTAACTGTGGAACTGTTGTACTTTATTCAAGGACAAAGGTGACCTGCAAGTCATTTTGGAGAAGTGAGTGTTGGAGCACCAGAGAACTGTTTGTCGTTTGGACTGTTGGGGGAGGGAGGAGGCACCGGAAGATCCAGAGGTGGGGCTGCCAAATTCTACAGGGAGTCCCTGTATTTGCTCTTGCGTTTACCTTCCATCCTGCACAAAAGGGGCTCCCTCCCCACCCCCCAACTGTGTGGCTTGAGATGGCTGGATCTGCCCAGCTGAAGACAATCTTTATCGAACAGAAGAAAAAGGAGAGAACTGGGCGGCTCTAGCCGACCCGGGCGAAGAGCCCTCCCCTAATGGGAAGGCTAAACTGTAGACTCTGCAGCAAGGTGCTCCAGTAACATCCTCACAGCCCTTCTCTCCCTTCCATCACTCGGCCACCTAACCTCTCCTCTCCTTGTCCTTTTCAGCCCTATCCTCCTCCACTCCCATCCGCACCCCTCCCCCCATCCAATTGCTTGTGTTTAAGAGAAAACTGTTGTGTGCTTTGTTTCTTGGGATTGGGCGTGGCTCTGCGACCCCATGGCAAGCCCCTCTTCGCCGGTGGCAGGGCCTTCACGCATGTATGCTGCTTCAGCTGAACCTGTTGCTCCATCACCATTGGTGCTGGTAACATCAAATCATGGGGTCAAGAGCTACGTCCACCCCAATATGTCAAGAGAGGTATGCGTGGAGGGAATGGCTGAGGTTTAGTTTTTTTTTCAGTTTTTAGAGATACAGCACTGGTATGGAGGGCGCTAGCTATGAAGAAAGGTTGAGTAGATTAGGATTATTTTCATTAGAAAGACGGAGGTTGAGGGGGGACCTGATTGAGGTGTACAAAATCATGAGAGGTATAGACAGGGTGGATAGCAAGAAGCTTTTTCCCAGAGTGGGGGATTCAATTACAAGGGGACACGAGTTCAAAGTGAAAGGGGAAAAGTTTAGGGGGGATATGCGTGGAAAGTTCTTTACGCAGAGGGTGGTGGGTGAATGGAACGCATTGCCAGCGGAGGTGGTAGACGCGGGCACGATAGCATCTTTTAAGATGTATCTAGACAGATACATGAATGGGCAGGAAGTAAAGAGATACAGACCCTTAGAAAATAGGCGACAGGTTTAGATAGAGGATTTGGATCGGCGTAGGCTTGGAGGGCCGAAGGGCCTGTTCCTGTGCTGTAATTTTCTTTGTTCTTTGAAACAGGCCCTTCGGCCCACCGACTCTGTGCCGACCATCAACCACACATTTATACTAATCCTACACTAATTCCATATTCCTACCATATCCCCACCTGTCCCTATATTTCCCTACCACCTACCTATACTAGGGGCAATTTATAATGGCCCTTCGGCCATTGTTGCTGCCTCCAAAATGTACGGGAAGGTGGTGTTTTTCCTGAAGACCGAGCGGGCGGTGTCCCTGGCCCTGAACAAGGGGCTCACCGTGGGCAGGACCTTTCTGCCAGTGGAACCCCTGGAGGCCACTGCACAATGGGTCATTCTGTCGAATGTCCCGCCCTTCATTCCGAGTGAGCTCCTCCTCCCCCACCTGCACCATCTGGGGGAGGTAAAGACAGGGCTTACCCCAGTCCCGCTCAGTCTTCGGGAGAACAGCCTCCGACATGTAGACAGAGTAGTAGGCGCAGGCAGGTAGTGCAGGAGTCCCCTGCGGCCATCCCCCTCTCAAACAGATATAAAGCTTTGGATACTGTTGGGGCGTGGATGATCTTCCAGGGGAAAGCAGCAACAGCCAAGTATGTGGCACCACAGAGAGCTCTGCTGCACAGCAGGGGAGGAAAAGGGTTGGAAGAGCTATAGTGATAGGGGATTCTATCGTAAGGGGTGCAGATAGGCGTTTCTGTGGCCGCAAACAAGACACCAGGATGGTATAAAAGCAAAATACTGCGGATGCTGGAAATCTGAAACAAAAACAAGAAATGCTGGAATCACTCAGCAGGTCTGGCAGCATCTGTGGAAAGAGAAGCAGCTAACGTTTCGGGTCAGTGACCCTTCTTCGGAACTGACAAATATTAGAAAAGTAACAGATTATAAGCAAGTGAGGTGGGGTTTTTTTTTCAGGTTTGCACTTGCTGCTGTTCAATATTCAGTGTATTCACACCTAATCTGTACCAATGCTTTGTCTTTCAACACACCATTAACATATTGTTTGCCTTTGCTCCGTGACCTTTTGGTCAGCTATGTGGCCTGGTCCAATCTGCACCTTCTCCTTTGTTATCTCTTGCCCCACCCCCACCTCACTTGCTTATAATCTGTGACTTTTCTAATATTTGTCAGTTCCGAAGAAGGGTCACTGACCCGAAACGTTAACTCTGCTTCTCTTTCCACAGATGCTGCCAGACCTGCTGAGTGATTCCAGCATTTCTTGTTTTTGCACCAGGATGGTATGTTGCCTCCCTGGTGCGAGGGTCAAGGATGTCTCGCAGCAGCTGCAGGACATTCTGAAAGGAGAGGGTGAGCAGCCAGAGGTCGTGGTCCATATTGGTACTAACGACATAGGCAGGAAGAGAGATGAGGTCCTGCAAAGTGAATATAGGGTGTTAGGCAGAAAGTTAAAAAGCAGGACCTCTAGGGTTGTAATCTCAGGATTACTCCCTGTGCCACGTGTTAGTGAGGGTAGGACTAGGAGGATTAGGCAAATGAATGCGTGGCTGAAGAGCTGGTGTAGGCGGGAGGGCTTCAGCTACTTGGGTCATTGGGATCTCTTCTGGTGCAGAGGTACAAGAAGGACGGGTTGCATCGAAACTGGAGGGGGACCAATATCCTTGCGGGGAGGTTTGCAAGCACTACTCGGGAGGGTTTAAACTAGTTTTGCAGGGGGGTGGGACCCAAAGTAGTAGTCTCTCAGATGAGATAGTTGAGGCAAATGTAGAGGTTAAAGCAAACAAGTCCAGTAGGCAGGCCGGGCAGGGGCAGGACAGGGAGCGTGGAAGGTCTGGTAGGCTAAACTGCATTTAATTTAATGCAAGAAGCCTTACAGGTAAGGCAGATGAACTCAGAGCATGGATCAGTACATGGGATTGTGTTAGTATTGCTATTACGGAAACGTGGTTGAGGGATGGGCAGGACTGGCAACTCAATGTTCCGGGGTACCGATCTTTCTGGTGTGACAGAGGTGGAGGTAAGAGAGGAGGGGGAGTTGCACTATTGATAAGGGAGGACACCACGTCAGTACTTAGAGAGGATATCCCGGGGGGAACGTCCAGCGAGGCCATATGGGTGGAACTTAGAAATAAGAAAGGGGTGATCACTTTGATGGGATTATACTTTGATGGGCCCCCCAATAGTCAGAAGGAAGTGGAGGAGCATATATGTAGGGAAATCACAGATCGGTGTTGGAATTATAGGGTTGTAATAGTAAGTGATTTTAACTTTCCTAATATTGACTGGGACTGCCTTTGTGCTAAGGGATCAGATGGGGAAGAATTTGTTAAGTGTGGCCAGGATATTTTTCTGAAGCAGTATGTGGATGGCCCTAGTAGAGAACTGCCCTACACTCGACCTCCTCTTAGGAAATGAGGATGGGCAGGTGGTTGATGTGTCAGTGGGGAAGCACTTTGGGACCAGTGACCATAACTTTATTAGCTTCAAGATAGTTATGGCAAAGGATAGGACTGGTCCTCAGGTTGAAGTCCAAAATTGGGGGAAGGCTAATTTAATGGCATCAGACAGGAACTCTCAAAAGTTGAATGAGAGAGGCTGTTTACAGGAAAAAGGGACATCTGGCAAGTGGGAGGCTTTTAAAAGTGAGTTAGGAAGAGTTCAGGACTGGAATGTTGCTGTTCGATGGAAGGGCAAGGCTGGCAAGTTCAGGAAACCTTGGTTGACGAGGGATATTGAGGGTCTGGTCAGGACAAAGAAGGAGGCATATGTCAGGTATAGGCAGCTGGGATCAAGCGAGTCCCTCGAGGAGTATAGGGGATGTAGGACTACACTTAAGAAGGAAATTAGGAGGGTAAAAAGGGGCCATGGGATTTCCCTGGCAGATAAGATAAAGGAGAATCCTAAACGTTTCTATAAGTATATTAAGAGTAAAAGGGTAGCTAGGGAGAGAGTCGGTGCCCTTAAGGATCAGTGTGGCAATCTACGTGTGGAGCCACAGGAAATGGGCGAGGTCTTAAATGAATATTTCTCGTCTGTATTTACCATGGAGAAGGACATGGAAGCTAGTGAGTTCAAGGGAGGGAACACCGATATCCTGGAGCATATCAACATTGCAAAGGAGGAGGTGTTGGAGGTTTTGAAGCACATTAAGGTGGATAAATCCCTAGGGCCTGACCAGGTGCATCCTAGGATGCTCTGGGAAGCAAGGGAGGAGATTGCTGGGGCCCTGGCAGAGATTTTTGTATCATCATTAGCCACGGGCGAGGTACCGGAAGACTGGAGGATAGCTAATGTTGTGCCTTTATTTAAGAAGGTTCGAACACATGGGTTCCAGGTGAGCTAGCAAATTGGATACAAAATTGGCTTGGTGATAGGAGGCAGAGGGTGGTAGTGGAGGGTTGTTTTTCAGATTGGAGGCCGTGTGCCGCATGGATCAGTGCTGGGCCCTCTGTTGTTTGTTATATATATTAATGACTTGGATGTGAATGTAAGGGGCATGATTAGAAGGTTTGCAGATGACACCAAAAGTGGTGGTATAGTGGACAGTGAAGAAGGTTGTCTAAGGTTACAACAGGATATAGATCAACTGGGAAAGTGGGCACGGGATTGGCAAATGGAATTTAACGCAGACAAGTGTGAAGTGATACATTTTGGGAAGTTAAACCAGGGCAGGACATATACAGTGAATGGCAGGGCCCTGGGGAGTGTTGTTGAGCAGAGAGACCTTGGGGTGCAAGTACATAGTTCCCTGAAAGTGGCAACACAGGTAGAGAGGGTGGTGAAGAAGGCGTATGACATGCTTGCCTTCATTGGCCGAGGCATTGAGTACAAGAGTTGGGATGTCATGTTGCAGTTGTACATAACGTTGGTTAGGCCGCATTTGGAGTATTGTGTGCAGTTCTGGTCGCCACACTACAGGAAAGATGTGATTAAGCCAGAGAGGATGCAGAAAAGATTCACAAGCATGTTGTCTGGTTTGGAGGGCTTGAGTTGTAAAGAGAGATTGGATAGGCTGGATCTGTTTTCCCTGCAGCGAAGGAGGCTGGGAGGGGACATGGTAGAGGTATATAAAATTATGAGAGGCATAGATAGGGTAGATATCCAGAGTCTGTTTCCCATGGTAGGGGTGACTAAAACTAGAGGGCATAGATTTAAGGTGAAAGGGAGGAGGTTTAAAGGGGATCAAAGGGGTAATTTTTTTCACACAAAGAATAATGGGTATTTGGAATGAGCTGCTTGAGGAGGTGGTGGAGGCAGGAACAGTCACGACATTTAAGAGGCATCTGGACAAGTACTTGAATGAGCAAGGCATAGAGGGATATGGAATTAATGCAGGCAGATGGGATTAGTATAGATAGGCATTATGGTCGGCATGGATGCGGTGGGCCGAAGGGCCTGTTTCTATGCTGTACGACTCTATGACTCTATGTGTACTCCTTCCGCTGCCAGTTATTTATGCAGCTGGCACGGGAGAAGGTCACGGATGGCCACTTCAATGTGGAGTTCCAGGGGACGGCCTACCGCGTCTTCTGGACCTTGGACGGGGCGCGGTGCCATGTCTGTAAGGGGTGGAGCACGTTCGTAAGAACTGCCCCAACCTCCCGACTGCCAACTCCACCTCAGCAGCCCAGGGTGGCGCTGCTGCACCTCCCCCTACACCTCCACCAGACACCGTTCAGTTGGTACCGGAGGCTGTGGTTTTCGTCCAAGTGGAAGGAAGGCCCTGAGGAAAAATAAACATAGAGAGGTGCGTCCTCTGGATACCGTGGCACAACCCGAGCCTGAGCTCAGCCCAAGGCCCGCTCACGGGGAATCCACCTGCCCCAGGGCTGGGCTCAGGCGCAGGGTGACCAGGCAAAAGGTGGGTGCGGAGGCAGAGGCCCCCGATGACATGGAGGTCTCTGAGCCTCCGTGTCCCTCCCGAAATAAGTGGAGGAGACGTCCCTCCTCTGAAGAAGGCCCTGAACCACGGGGTCCATCTCCTGGCATGGGTCCTCAGGTTCCCGCTGCCACCAGTATGATCAGGTCCTCGAACCCTGGGCGGGAACCCTCCACCCCTCAGAACGGAGGTGGGGGAGATGCCCCTGTAATCTTGTCAACTCCTGAGGTGGAGGACCTGTCCTTGGTAGAGGAGTCTGCGGACCCCAGGGGAGAAATCATTCCTTTGGCTGATGGGTGATTTGTCCTGGCTGAGGGTGAGACCTGTGAGGGGCCGCCTTCCCAACAGCCTGATGCTCTTGCCCGGGATGTACCCGACCCAGAGGTCAATCTGTGTAATTCCCTGTCTGCTGGTCCTGTGGGCGTTGATGGGACAGGGGATGGCCTCCTCTCTCCGCCTCCATCTGGATTTCCGGAGTCGGCCACTTCCATCTACCCTGGACCACTCATTGGCCTGGGACAGAGGTGGAGGGGGGTCCTGAACCACTGGTACCCACCGGCTCCAGTTCCATTCTTGAACCCAGAGAGGACTCCTCTGCCATCGATCCTGGAGGCGGGACCAGCTGGCGCGGCCGGGACGTCCGCCCCGCAGTGTGTGGTGGGTGTGTCGGTCACTGGCGGAGACAACCCGGAGGAAGACGGGGACTCCATGTGGGGCACAGAGGACGACCTTGATTCCATCGCCAGTGAGGTGGTGGAGACCCTCGTGCCTCCCACTGAGTCTCCTCTCATCCCCACGGCGGAATTCCGGGATTTCCTCGTGGTGTGCAGGGGTTGCCGCAATAAAGTGCAGCTGGCCCTTGGCCATTGGTAGAGTCTGGCGCTGATCATCCAGTCCGTCCGTGCCGCCCTCAAGAAAGCGGGTAAGGGCGTGGGCGTGAAACTGGTTGAGAGGCGCCGATTTAATGCATTCCTCAATGGGTTGCTGGGGGAGTGGAAGGCCAGGTGCACTTTCGCTCCCTCCTCACAGTGAGGTGTTGGTGGCGGGATTTTAAGTACTTTTGAAATGTTGAGGCTGGCTATGATTATCTTCATCAATGGCAGCAGGGGGTCTCACTGCAGATTTCACAATCTCTCAGTCCTCAGGGAAGGGAGATATGCGATGAACTTTCTGCAGGAAACCCACACCGTTCAGGGAGACGAAGCCACCTGGCTCCTGGAGTGACAGGGTGGGGACTACATGAATCACCTCGCACCTATTTCTAGTGGGGTGGCTATCTTGTTGGTCCCGACTTTTCAGCCAGAGATCTTGGGGGTCAAGGAGCTTGTGCTGGGCGGCTTCTTCCACCTCGCTGTTCACCTGGCTAGTGTGCCACTCCACTTTGTGAACCTGCACGTGCCCAGGCCTGGCACGTTGCAAGCGCACTTCTTTGAAGAAGTGTCCGCTCTCTTGAGCTCCATTGACAGCGGTGAGTGCATCATCCTTGGATTGGGGTGGTGTGGGGGGGGGGGTGGAGTTTAACTGTACCTTCGAGGTGGGGGATCGCTTCGGTCCCCAGCGCGGCCAAGCATCAGTGGAGAAGTTGAGGAACTGATCAGCTCCCTCAACTTGGTGGACGTCTGGCGGAATTTCCATCCCGACTCCAGCGTCTTCACATGGAAGTCTGAAGGAGGAGGGTACTGAATCGACCACCTCTACATTTCAGAGGCCTATGTCTCGGCGGCCTCCATGCGGCTGTTGCCGTGCTCGGACCACCACTTGGTGTGGGAGGAGTTCACTCCACTCAGCACGCGGGCGGGGTCTGCATACCAGCACTTTAACAACCGGCTGCTGGAGGACGAGCGATTCTGAGACTCGTTCTGTCAATTCTGACCCGACTGGAGAAGGAAGCAAGGGGGCTTCCCCTCCTTGAGGCTATGGTGGGATGTGGGCAAGACTCTCATCCGTGTCTTCTGTCAGGAGTACGCGAAGGGGTCGACCAAGAGGTGGGAAGCCGAGATCAGGTGCCTAGAGAGGAAGACTGCATTTTGTGGCCCGGGTCCAACTTTTATACGCCGCAGAGTGTCTGCTCAAAGTTAATGGGTCCTTGACAGCGCCCCTTCGCTTTGGGAGAGGAGTGCGTCAGGGATGCCCTATGTCCGGGCAATTGTATACCATCTGCGTGGAGCAGTGCCTGTGCCTGCTTCATGGGAGATTGACAGGTTTGGCTCTGCGCAGGCTGGCCATGTGGGTCGTCCTCTCGGCTTACGCCGATGACGTGTTCCTCGCGGTCATAGATCCCGTGACTTGCGGAGGATGCGCGACTGCCAGCAGACCTTTCCTGCCGTATCCTCCGCCAGGATCAATTGGGAGAAATGTTCAGGACTCCTGCTGGGTTAGTGACGGGTGGACTCCCTACCGGAGGAGTTAACACCTTTTGCGTAGAGCACCATGCACCTCCTCTATCTGGGAGTCCACCTTAGCCCTGCTGAGGAAGTCTGGCCGGCAAACTGGCAGGGGTTGGAGGCGAAAGTCACCACTCGGCTTGGGCGCTGGACAGGATTACTCCGAGTGCTTTCCTACAGGGGCCGAGCACTGGTCATAAACTAACTGGTGGCCTCGATGCTGTGGTCACTTTGGCCCCGCCACCTGTATTTGCCACCAAGATCCAGAAGAAACTTGTCGATTTTTTCTGGGGCAAGAGGAAGCACTGGGTCTCTGCCGCGGTCCTGAGTCTCCCGATCGAGGAGGGCGGCCAGTTGCTGTTGTGCATCTGACGTATTTTTTCCACCAGGGTCACTGCCTTCAAGATGATACGCAGCTCCCGGCAGTGAACGTTAGCCGCGCCTTTCTAAGGGAGTTGCCTGTCTTTTACCGGGATCTATTCAGAGTCTGGAACACGGTCGCCTCAGTCAGGGCACTCCCCCGTAGGCGGAGGAGAGCACCTCGGCTGTCCAGGTGGCCGGCTCCGGGGACAGACCGGGCAGAGGAGTAGCCAGTGACCGAGGGGGCTGGGGGGTGCGGCGTACTCCTGGCTGAGCTGACCCCCGCTCGGCTGGAACTGCTCATTGGACCCAGGCCCCGAAACCCTCCTCAGGAGCCTGTCCCGCACAACCCGAGCCGCCTCTTGGAAATGCCCTCCGTGTCATTCCAAACGGCGCGGAGGAGTTTCCTATACAGGCTGCTCCTGCACATTCTCCATTTTCTCGCCTTCATCAGCCGGCCGGACACGCCCTGGGGGTCCCGTGTTGCCATCTGGTGGCGAGGGGAAACCCTGGTGGGGGTCTCTCTATGCGGTAGTCCTCCCCCTTTACATCGGGGACCTGGGGTGGAAGGTGCACATAGGGCAGTCCCGCGCAATAGGCTTTTCAGCTACTTCACAGACTCCCAGGCCACCTGTAATTTCTGTGGCCTGGACGAGTCCATGTTCCACGTGTATATGGAGTGTGTAAGGTTGCAGGACGTCAGAAATGCCCCATCCATCAATATCGGCGACCACACTCTGGAAGTGGTTCAAGAGTTCACCTACCTAGGCTCATATCACCAGAAACCTGTCTCTCGATGCAGAATTAAACTGGCACATGGGAAAGGCTTCCACTGCTATGTCCATACTGGCCAAGAGAGTGTGGGAAAATGGCGCATTGACACAGAACACAAAAGTCCAAGTGTATCAAGCCTGTGTCCACAGTACCTTGCTCTATGGCAGCGAGGCCTGGACAACGTACGTCAGCCAAGAGCGACGTCTCAATTCGTTGGATCTTCGCTGCCTCTGGAGAATCCTTGGCATCAGGTGGCAGGACTGTATCTCCAACACAGAAGTCCTCAAGGCGGCCAACATCTGCAGCATATACACCCTACTAAGCCAGCGGCGCCTGAGATGGCTTGGCCATGTGAGCAGCATGGAAGATGGCAGGAACCCCAAGGACACATTGTACAGCGAGCTCGTCACTGGTACCAGACCCACCGGCCGTCCATGTCTCCGCTTTAAAGACGTCTGCAAACACGACATGAAGTCCTGTGACATAGATCACAAGTCGTGGGAGTCATTTGCCAGCGTTCGCCAGAGCTGGCGGACAGCCATAAAGGCGGGGCTAAAGTGTGGCGAGTCGAAGAAACTTCGCAGTTGGCAGGAAAAAAGACAGAAGCGCAAGGAGAGAGCCAACTGTGTAACAGCCCCGACAACCAATTTTATCTGCAGCACCTGTGGAAGAGTCTGTCACTCTAGAATTGGCCTTTATAGCCACTCCAGGCACTGCTTCACAAACCACTGACCACCTCCAGGCGCTTACCCATTGTCTCTCGAGACAAGGAGGCCAAAGAAGAAGAAGAAGGAGGTTGCAGCCCCTGTTTGAGTATTTAAAGGGGCGGTTCCTCAAGTTCTGGCTGCACTTCAGCCCCACGCTCCTGATCTTTGGGCACCCGGTGCAGAGGGGCGTGGGCCAGGAGGAGGATCTCCTTGTCTGTCTGTTCCTGGGCCTGGCCAAGGCGGCAATTCACATGTCCAGGCCGAGGGCCATCGGGAGGTCAGTCCGCATTGATTGCCTGCCCCTCTTCCAAGGTTAAGTTCGTGCCCCTGGAATGTCCGTTGGTTCGCATGAGGCCTTCCGCGACCGGTGGGCACCACAGGGTCTGGAGTGCATCATTGATGCCGAGAATGGCATTTTAATTTGAGTTTTTGTTTCATTTATCTGTTTTAATAAAGTTATTTATTGAATATACGTATAAAGGGGGCCTGAGGAATAAATAGCCCCCCTCGACAAAAATAAATTAAAGGGGCCTGGGGTATAAAGGCTACCTTAAAATAAAAACGGGGTTAGATACAGAGTAAAAAACAAATGGGTTAGATACAGAGTAAAGCTCCCTCTACGCTGTCCCATCAAACACTCCCAGGGCAGGTACAGATGTGGAAACAATTTCAAAACTGATGAAAATAGTATTTAACAGAAGTATGTATCAGCGGAATTGTGGGAACTGAATAATCCTGTCCAGACAAGAGACAACTTGCACACGGCTGCAAATTACTAGAGAAAAATGAAGGAGTTGAGTGAATTTACCAGAATCAGCTGCGGGAAGGGTTCAAGAGACATCTCCCCCTCCCCATATTCCCTTCACTCTCCTTCCAACCCCCTACAATTCCCCACCTCCTCCCCACACTTCCACCCCTCTCTCTTCCCCATCTCTTCACTGTTCCTCCCCCAACATTCCCTACTCTTCCCCTCCCCTTTCCACACTTCCCCCCTTTCCCTTCCCAAACCCACATCCATCTGTATCCACCCCAGAAAAAACTCGCTCCCAGTTCACTTACAACTGTACTTTCGACATCCCACATGCTTAGCTTTTGGCCTAAAGGCCTGCAAACGAGACCCGACCCGAGCCCGACAGAACCCCATCCAACCCCGAGCCTGACCCGGCCCGAGTCCTTCCATTTTTTCCCGCGCCCGTCCCGACCTGGCCATCAGTTAAATTACCTTTCATTTTTCACTTTGTTCCTTACCTGCACAAGCTTGAAATAACTAACAAAACCACCTTTAAAGTCCAAAAAGTAAATTAACATTAGAGTCACCTACCTGAGGTGGTGATAGAGGGTGTCCGATCCGGCCCGACCCGAGCCCGAATGCCGCACCCGGAAGTGTGACCCGACCCGACCTGAACCTGACACATGTCGTCGAGTCCCATCGGGTTCGGGTCGGGTAGCAGGCCTTTACTTTGGCCCTCCGTTCACCATAATATTTTTGTGGCTACTGATTTGCTGAACCGCAACCTCACCTCCACATTTGCTGCCCCAGTTGCCCAATAAAAACCTTGGCTGCTCCCCCGGTACGGCCCTCATTTGTGCTCCCTTAAGTCCAAAGGATGCAGAATTGAAAGGATATGGCAGACACTAAACTGCTGACCATTCAACTTCCCCTCCCGGTCTTAAAGTTAGTTGATATTGTGAACGGTTCTCTTTCTTCAACTCTTCCCCCTTTCCTTCAATTCTGCCATCATGCCCTCTCCTTAAAAACCCATACTTGACACCACTGTCCTTGTAAAATACTGTCCCATCTCCAAACTCCCTTTCCTCTCTAAAAGTCCTTGTCACTTCCCAGATCTGTGTCCATCTTTCCCAGAACTCCATGATCCCTTCAATCACGTTTCTGCCCCTACCAAAGTAGCAAAACAGCTCTTATCAAAGTCAAAAATGACATTCTAAGAGACTGTGACAAAGGGAAACTATCTCTCCTCAGCTTTCTAAATCTGTTTGTCACGGTTGACTACACCATCCTCCTCTCAACACCATCATTCAGTGAAACTGCACTCGCCTGGTTCCATTCTTAGCTAGCTCATTGAACCACATACAATGGCTTCTCTTCCCACTCCCAAACAGTTATCTCTGTTGTTCCTCAAGGATCCAACCCAGTCCCTCTCCTATTTCTCATCTACATGCTGCCCCTTGGTGACATCATCTGAAAACAGCATTAATTTTCACTTGTACACTGACTACCTTACCACCACCTCTCTTTACTCCTGCACTCTCTCGAAGTTGACAGACAGCTTGTCTGACATCCAGTACTGGATGATCAGAAAGTTTCTCCAACATCCTGGGGGTTACCATTGACCAGAAACCTAAGTGGATCATCTATATAAATATTCTAACTACAAGAGCAGGTGGAGGCTGGGAATTCTGCAATGAGTAACTCACCTCCTGACTCCCCAAAGCTTGTCCACCATCTACAAGGCACAAGTCAGGAATGTGATGCAATACTCACTGACCCATCTTGATTTAAAAAATTCTCATCCTTATTTACAAATCCATCCACAGCTTGGCCCCTCGCTATCTCTGTAATCTCCTCCAACCCCACATCCCTGCGAGATATCTGCACTCATCTAGTTCTGATCCCTTGAGCATCCCCGATTTTAACTGCTCCACATTGGTGGCCGCGCCTTCAGTTGCCAAGGTCCTACGTTCTGGAATTCCCTCCCTGCACCTTTCCGCCTCTCCACCTCAGTTTCCTCCTTTAAGGTGCTCCTTTGACTGGGCGTTAAATTATGTTTGATAACACTCCTATGAAGTGCCTTGGGATTTTTTTTTTAATTCATTCATGGGATGTGGGTGTTGCTGACTAGGCCAGCATTTATTGCCCATCCCTAATTGTCCTCGAGAAGGTGGTGGTGAGCCGCCTTCTTGGTAGGTACACCCACAGTGCTGTTAGATTCCTTATTGACTTTGTGACAGTTAGAAACAACTCAGTGGCTTGCTAGGCCATTTAAGAGGGCAGTTAAGAGTCAACCACATTGCTGTGGATCTGGAGTCACATGTAGATCAGACCGGGTAAGGTCAGCAGATTTCCTTCCCGAATGAACTAGATGAGTTTTTACAGCAACCAACAATGGTTTCATGGCCATCATTAGACCAGCTTTCCAGCTCCAGATTTATTAGTTGAATTCAAATTCCACCTTCCGCTGTGGTTGAATTTGAACCCTTACCCCCAGAGCAGTACCCTGGGTCTCTGGGTTACTAGTCCAGTGACAATCCCACTACGCCACTGCCTCCCCATAACTTCACTAAGTTAAAAGCACAAATAACTACAAGTTGTCATTGTTTTGTTGTTGGGTACACGCGATTCCTGCCACTCTCAGTGCAGAAATGACAACAGTAGAGCAGGACCAGATCCCAGGGAATTATCCCAATAATATTAACCCGTAAAGACCGTCCTCTCCTGCTCCTCCTGATCTCCACCCCTCACCTCTTCATCCTTCTCTCCTCCCCTCTCCAGTTCCCTTCCCTCAACACTCCTCCCCTCTCACCACTCCTATTCCCTTCTCCCTTCTTTCTAACCTCGCCCAATGCCTCTCCTCTCCCTTCATCCTCTCCTCTCTGCCCTATCCCTTCCCTCCTATCTCCTCCCCATTACCCTAACCCTTCTCTGCTCCCCTCTCCTCCACTTTATCTCTCTAATCTCCAGTTCCCTCTTTCTTTTGCACCCCCCCCCCCCCCGCCCATCCCATACCTTGCTCTCTCTCTTGTTTATAAATATTGGATCTCAAGATGTAGCAGTAATACTGTGTTCCTCCTCTCACTTCCTTCGGGAGAAAGGTATCATGAGGCATGTTCGTAGGATTGTTCTGACGTGTCTCAGTATCCTCCCAGTGGTGCAGCAGTCTGTGCATATAAACGATGAAAATTGCGATGTCAAATATTCTATTCCACCTATCCAGGGAGCTGTCAGGAACAGCCCCTGGGCTGCCTCATCACTCACTGACAAACTTCTTTTCATTAATTCTGAGCCTTTGAAGATGTTCCTGTAACTTCCAGTCCAATCAGCTGCACCCAGGTTTAACACCTCGGGAGCAGACTTGCCTGGTTGGTGACAGCTAACACTGCACAGGCCTGTTCAAAGATAAAGTAGCTTTCATTTAACCAGATTACACAATTAGGCTGTCAGGTTTGCCTCCAACAAGAGCTGATGGTTGGCTGCTTGCCATCTACTGCTGTCTGAAGGATGTTGTTGAATATACAGCAGCTGAACATACTCTTCCACTAGTCAGTTATCAATACACAAATCAAAAAACTGCATACGATCATCAATATGGAACACACTAGCTCCAACCAGAATTCCAGGGCTCCAAGTTGGAAGAAACATAACCTACAATTAAGTGACGGTTCTGTCCTGGGATTTATCTTTAATATTAATATATGAAACCTAATTTCGTTAACATTATCCAGCCAACTTTGAAAACAAACAGCAGTTTTGGTCCAACAGCATTAAAATCAAAGTTTCAGCACATCAGAGAGAGAGGATTGAACAGTATTCGTACATCAGAGAGAATAAAAGTATCAGCATATCAGAGAGAGAGGATTGAACAGTATTAGTACATCAGAGAGAATCAAAGTATCAGCATATCAGAGAGAGAGGATTGAACAGTATTAGTACATCAGAGAGAATCAAAGTATCAGCATATCAGAGAGAGAGGATTGAACAGTATTCGTACATCAGAGAGAATCAAACTATCTTAATATATTACGGAGAGTTTTTTTAATTCTTCTGTAGGATGTGGGCATCACTGGCAGGCCAACATTTGTTGCCCATCCGTAATTGCTCTTGACAACTGAGTGGCTTGCCAGGCCAATTCAGAAGGCAGTTAAGAGTTAACCACATTGCTGTGGACCTGGAGCCACATGTAGGCCAGACCAGGCGAGGACAGCAGATTTCCTTCCCTAAAGGACATGAGTGAACCAGATGGGTTTTTACAACAATCGATGATAGTTTCATGGCACCATTACTGATGCTAGCTTTCAATTCCAGATTTTATTAATTAATTGATTAATTGATCCTGCTGTCTTCACCGCCCAGAGTGTCTGCAGCCACGGCGTGCGGTAAGTCCATTGAGGTGAAGAAGGAGCTGCGGGACCCGAGAGAAGTCCTGTGAAAAGGTGCCCCGAACACCCAAAACATCCACGAACGGCCCCCCCGGCCGCAACTTCAAAGCGCCCGCGGAAGATGGCTCGGAGAGCATCTGCAGCGCACTGTCGGCAATGCTGCATGCCTTTATTTAAACCACTGCAAAAAAAAAACCCTTAGCAAATGTAATCACCTCTAAGTCTGCCAAATGATGCTTCACCTCCCGAAGGACGTGGATGAGCTTTCCGGATGTCGATGGTGGGCACTGAGGAAATGGCTTATTACTTGCACCAGATTCCACCCCCCCTCCCCCCCCCTTTACCCCCCTTCCACCCCCCCCCACCCCCGTCCCCTTCCCTGCTCCACCCTCTCAGCTCACCCCCTCACAACCCCGTCCCAGCCCGCCCCCCCCCTCGCACCATCTTCACCCCGCACCCCCTTCCCCTGCACCCCCCCCACCCCCTCCCTCTACCCCTCCCCCTTGCATCCCCTCCTCCCACCGGCACCATCCTACACCTGTGTAGGGGCCCCAACAACCCCACTGCCTTGTGGGCGTCTCGGGAGAGACCAAGGCTAAGGGAGTAAACCCTAACAGAAAATCCGGAGCGGAACCCCGTAGGCGGTCATGTGTCACCTTTGGCATGTTTCCGGCAGTTCCTGCAGCCATACTGGTGCCAAACGTCGTGTCCTGCACTCCTTTGGACCCCACCAGAAAGGCCGAGAGGGGGGTTTTGACGACTGGGCAACTCTCAACCCCCATAAATTCGCCCAGGCATGCGCCATGGAGAGGTCACTCCATAGTTGCCTCACAGCGACTAAAACAACACGGAAGGCAGCAGTTACGGGTTATAAGTCCAGATAAATTGGCGTAGAAACTGGGCGCCACGGGTTGCCTTTGTCGGTGGGAGAGGTCATTGCACCTCACTGGACAGCTACCGCCCGCCTCAAACCGGGCAGCCCCCGGTCAATAAGGTTCTGTCCCGCCACAGTCTGCCTGCTTCAATGGGTGCTTGGAGCTCAGGGTCATTGCCCGAAAGGTGGACTGATACACCGCACCAAACAACATGAAAAAAGGAAAGAAGGTACCAGCCCTTCGCTTTGCAAGCTGGAACGTCAGAACTATGTGTCCTGGCCTGTCGGAAGACCTTACACAAATCAACGATTCTCGGAAGACCGCCATCATTAACAACGAGCTCAGTCGATTCAATGTAGACATTGCAGCACTTCAGGAGACTCGCCTCCCCGCGAGTGGCTCTCTAGCAGAGCAAGACTACACCTTCTTCTGGCAGGGCAGGGATCCTGAAGAACCAAGACAGCATGGAGTGGGCTTCGCCATCAGAAACTCCTTGCTCAGCATGATAGAGCCTCCCTCAAATGGCTCGGAACGCATACTGTCCATCCGACTGCTCACCACCTCTGGTCCAGTACACCTACTCAGCATCTATGCTCCAACACTCTGCTCCGCACCTGAAGCTAAAGACCAGTTCTATGAACAACTCCATAACATCATTAGCAGCATCCCCAACACCGAACACCTATTCCTGCTGGGGGACTTTAATGCCAGGGTTGGGGCCGACCATGACTCATGGCCCTCCTGCCTTGGGCGCTATGGCGTTGGAAGGATGAATGAGAACGGGCAGAGACTGCTTGAGTTGTGTACCTATCATAACCTCTGCATCACCAACTCGTTCTTTCACACTAAACCCTGTCACCAGGTTTCATGGAGGCACCCAAGATCACGTCGTTGGCACCAGCTAGACCTCATTGTCACAAGGCGAGCCGCCTTAAACAGTGTTCAAATCACACGCAGCTTCCACAGTGCGGACTGCGACACCGACCACTCCCTGGTGTGCAGCAAGGTTAGACTCAGACCAAAGAAGTTGCATCATTCCAAGCAGAAGGGCCACCCGCGCATCAACACGAGCAGAATTTCTCACCCACAGCTGTTACAAAAATTTCTAAATTCACTTGTAACAGCCCTTCAAAACACTCCCACAGGGGATGCTGAGACCAAGTGGGCCCACATCAGAGACGCCATCTATGAGTCAGCTTTGACCACCTACGGCAAAAGTGCGAAGAGAAATGCAGACTGGTTTCAATCTCATAATGAAGAGCTGGAACCTGTCATAGCCGCTAAGCACATTGCACTTTTGAACTACAAGAAAGCCCCCAGCGATTTAACATCCGCAGCACTTAAAGCAGCCAGAAGTACTGCACAAAGAACAGCTAGGCGTTGCGCAAACGACTACTGGCAACACCTATGCAGTCATATTCAGCTGGCCTCAGACACCGGAAACATCAGAGGAATGTATGATGGCATGAAGAGAGCTCTTGGGCCAACCATCAAGAAGATCACCCCCCTCAAATCTAAATCGGGGGACATAATCACTGACCAACGCAAACAGATGGACCGCTGGGTTGAGCACTACCTAGAACTGTACTCCAGGGAGAATGCTGTCACTGAGACTGCCCTCAATGCAGCCCAGCCTCTACCAGTCATGGATGAGCTGGACATACAGCCAACCAAATCGGAACTCAGTGATGCCATTGATTCTCTCGCCAGCGGAAAAGCCCCTGGGAAGGACAGCATTACCCCTGAAATAATCAAGAGTGCCAAGCCTGCTATACTCTCAGCACTACATGAACTGCTATGCCTGTGCTGGGACGAGGGAGCAGTACCCCAGGACATGCGCGATGCCAACATCATCACCCTCTATAAAAACAAAGGTGACCGCGGTGACTGCAACAACTACCGTGGAATCTCCCTGCTCAGCATAGTGGGGAAAGTCTTTGCTCGAGTCGCTCTGAACAGGCTCCAGAAGCTGGCCGAGCGCGTCTACCCTGAGGCACAGTGTGGCTTTCGTGCAGAGAGATCGACTATTGACATGCTGTTCTCCCTTCGTCAGATACAGGAGAAATGCCGTGAACAACAGATGCCCCTCTACATTGCTTTCATTGATCTCACCAAAGCCTTTGACCTCGTCAGCAGACGTGGTCTCTTCAGAATACTAGAAAAGATCGGATGTCCACCAAAGCTACTAAGTTTCATCACCTCATTCCATGACAATATGAAAGGCACAATTCAACATGGTGGCTCCTCATCAGAGCCCTTTCCTATCCTGAGTGGTGTGAAACAGGGCTGTGTTCTCGCACCCACACTTTTTGGGATTTTCTTCTCCCTGCTGCTTTCACATGCGTTCAAATCCTCTGAAGAAGGAATTTTCCTCCACACAAGATCAGGGGGCAGGTTGTTCAACCTTGCCCGTCTAAGAGCGAAGTCCAAAGTACGGAAAGTCCTCATCAGAGAACTCCTCTTTGCTGACGATGCTGCTTTAACATCTCACACTGAAGAATGCCTGCAGAGTCTCATCGACAGGTTTGCGTCTGCCTGCAATGAATTTGGCCTAACCATCAGCCTCAAGAAAACGAACATCATGGGGCAGGATGTCAGAAATGCTCCATCCATCAATATTGGCGACCACGCAATGGAAGTGGTTCAAGAGTTCACCTACCTAGGCTCAACTATCACCAGTAACCTGTCTCTAGATGCAGAAATCAACAAGCGCATGGGTAAGGCTTCCACTGCTATGTCCAGACTGGCCAAGAGAGTGTGGGAAAATGGCGCACTGACACGGAACACAAAAGTCCGAGTGTATCAGGCCTGTGTCCTCAGTACCTTGCTCTACGGCAGCGAGGCCTGGACAACGTATGCCAGCCAAGAGCGACGTCTCAATTCATTCCATCTTCGCTGCCTTCGGAGAATACTTGGCATCAGGTGGCAGGACTATATCTCCAACACAGAAGTCCTTGAAGCGGCCAACACCCCCAGCTTATACACACTACTGAGTCAGCGGCGCTTGAGATGGCTTGGCCATGTGAGCCGCATGGAAGATGGCAGGATCCCCAAAGACACATTGTACAGCGAGCTCGCCACTGGTATCAGACCCACCGGCCGTCCATGTCTCCGTTATAAAGACGTCTGCAAACGTGACATGAAATCGTGTGACATTGATCACAAGTCGTGGGAGTCAGTTGCCAGCATTCGCCAGAGCTGGCGGGCAGCCATAAAGACGGGGCTAAAGTGTGGCGAGTCGAAGAGACTTAGTAGTTGGCAGGAAAAAAGACAGAGGCGCAAGGGGAGAGCCAACTGTGCAACAGCCCCAACAAACAAATTTCTCTGCAGCACCTGTGGAAGAGCCTGTCACTCCAGAATTGGCCTTTATAGCCACTCCAGGCGCTGCTTCACAAACCACTGACCACCTCCAGGCGCGTATCCATTGTCTCTCGAGATAAGGAGGCCCAAAAGAAAGTAAGAAAAATTTCACCAGCTGCTCATATAACTCAGAGTTATACACCACAGAATCAGGCCCTTCAGCCCATCGTGCCCGTGCCAGCCATCAAGCACCTAACTATTCTAATCCCATTTTCCAACACTTGGCCTGTAGCCTTGTATGCAATTGCGTTTCAAGTGCTCATTTAAATACTTCTTAAATGTTGTGAGGGTTCCTGCCTCTACTACCCCTTCAGGCAGTGTGTTCCAGATTCCCACCACCGGCTGGGTGAAATATTTTTTCCTCAAATCTCCTCTAAACCTCCTGCCCCTTACTTTAAATCTATGCCCCCTGGTTATTGACCCCTCCGCGAAGGGAAAAAGGCTTTTCCTATCTAACCTATCTACCCCTTATAATTTTGTATACCTCAGTCAGGTCCCCTTCAGCCTTCTCTGCTCTCAGGGAAACAGGCCTAGCCAGTTTCTCTTCATAGCTGAAATGCTCCAACCCAGGCACCACCTCGGTGAATCTCCTCTGCACCCTCTCCAGTGCAATTATATCCTTCCTATAGTGCGGCGACCAGAAATGGGGAGGCAGTGGCGTCGTGGTATTATCACTGGACGAGTAACCCAGAGACCCAGGGTATTTCTCTGGGTACATGGGTTCGACTCCCACCACAGCAAAAGGTAGAATTTGAATTGAATTAATAAATCTGGAATTAAAAAGCTAGTCTAATGATGTCCATGAAACCATTGTCAATTGTTGCAAAAACCCATCTGGTTCACTAATGTCCTTGAGGGAAGGAAATCTGCCGTCCTTACCTGGTCTGGCCTACATGTGACTCCAGACCCACAGCAATGTGGTGAACTCTTACACGCCCTCTGAAATTGCCGAGCAAGCCACTCAGTTGTATCTAACCGCAACAAAGTCTATAAAAAGGAATGAAACCGGACGGACCACCCGGCATGGACCTAAGCACCGGAAACGACAACGGCAAACCCAGCCCTGACGACCCTGCAAAGTTCTCCTTACTAACATCTGGGGGCTTGTGCCAAAGTTGGGAGAGCTGTCCCACAGACTAGTCAAGCAACAGCCTGACATAGTCATACTCACGGAATCATACCTTACAGACAATGTCCCAGAATGCCATCACCAATCCCGGGTATGGCCTGTCCCACTGGCAGGACAGACCCACCAGAGGTGGTGGCACAGTGGTATACAGTAGGGAGGGAGTTGCCCTGGGAGTCCTCAACATCAACTCCGGACCCCATGAAGTCTCATGGCATCAGGTCAAACATGGGCAAGGTAACCTCCTACTGATTACTACCTACCGCCCTCCCTCAGCTGATGACTCAGTACTCCTCCATGTTGAACACCACTTGGAGGAAGCACTAAGGGTGGCAAAGGCACAAATTGTACTCTGGGTGGGGGACTTCAATGTCCATCACCAAGAGTGGCTTGGCAGTACCACTACTGACCGAGCTGGCTGAGTCCTAAAGGACATAGCTGCTAGACTGGGTCTGCGGCAGGTGGTGGGGGAACCAACACGAGGGAAAAACATACTTGACCTTGTCCTCATCAATCTGCCTGCCGCAGATGCTTCTGTCCATGACAGCGTTGGTAGGAGTGACCACCACACAGTACTTGTGGAGACGAAGTCCCGCCTTCACATTGAGGATACCGTCCATCGTGTTGCGTGGCACGATCACCGTGCTAAATGGGATAGATTTCGAACAGATCTAGCAATGCAAAACTGGGCATCATGAGGTGCTGTGGGCCATCAGCAGCAACAGAATTGTACTCATCCACAATCTGTAACCTCATGGCCCGGCATATCCCCCACTCTACCATTACCATCAAGCCAGGAGACCAACCCTGGTTCAATGACGAGTGCAGGAGGGCATGCCAGGAGCAGCACCAGGCATACCTCAAAATGAGGTGTCAACCTGGTGAAGCTACAACCCAGGACTACTTGCATGCCAAACTGCATAAGCAGCATGCGATAGACAGAGCTAAGCGATCCCATAACCAACGGATCAGATCTAAACTCTGCAGTCCTGCCACATCCAGCTGTGAATGGTGGTGGACAATTAAACAACAAACTGGAGGAGGTGGCTCCACAAATATCCCCATCCTCAATGATGGGGGAGCCCAGCACATCAGTGCGAAAGATAAGGCTGAAGCATTTGCAACAATCTTCAGCCAGAAGTGCCGAGTTGATGATCCATCTCGGCCTCCTCCTGAAGTGCCCAGCATCACAGATGCCAGACTTCAGCCAATTCGATTCACTCCGCGTGATATCAAGAAACGACTGAAGGCACTGGATACTGCAAAAGCTACGGGCCCTGACAATATTCCGGCGATAGTACTGAAGACCTGTGCTCCATAACTTGCCGCGCCCCAAGCCAAGCTGTTCCAGTACAGCTACAACACTGGCATGCACCCTGCAATGTGGAAAATTGCCCAGGTATGTCCTGTACACAAAAAGCAGGACAAGTCCAACCCGGCCAATTACCGCCCCATCAGTCTACTATCAATCATCAGTAAAGTGATGGAAGGTGTCATCAACTGTGCCATCAAGTGGCACTTGCTTAGCAATAACCTGCTCAGTGACGCTCAGTTTGGGTTCCGCCAGGACCACTCAGCTCCTGACCTCATCACAGCCTTGGTTCAAACACGGACTAAAGAGCTGAACTCAAGAGGTGAGGTGAGAGTGACTGCCCTTGACATAAAGGCAGCATTTGACTGAGTATGGCATCAAGGAGCCCTAGCAAAACGGAGGTCAATGGGAATCAGGGGGAAAACCCTCTGCTGGCTGGAGTCATACCTGGCGCAAAGGAAGATGGTTGTGGTTGTTGGAGGTCAATCATCTGAGCTCCAGGACATCACTGCAGGAGTTCCTCAGGGTCGTGTCCTAGGCCCAACCATCTTCAGCTGCTTCATTAATGACCTTCCTTCAATCATAAGGTCAGAAGTGGGGATGTTCGCTGATGATTGCACAATGTTCAGCACCATTTGTGACTGCTCAGATACTGAAGCAGTCCGTGTAGAAAAGCAGCAAGACCTGGACAATATCCAGGCTTGGACTGATAAGTGGCAAGTAACATTCGTGCCACACAAGTGCCAGGCAATGACCATCTCCAACAGGAGAGAATCTAACCATCTCCCCTTGACATTCAACGGCATTACCATCGCTGAATCCCCCACTATCAACATCCTTGGGGCTACCGTTGACCAGACACTGAACTGGAGTAGCCATATAAATGCCGTGGCTACAAGAGCAGGTCAGAGGTTAGGAATCCTGAGGCGAGTAACTCACCTCCTGACTCCCCAAAGCCTGTCCACCATCTACAAGGCACAAGTCAGGAGTGTGATGGAATACTCTCCACTTGCCTGGATGGGTGCAGCTCCAACAACACTCAAGAAGCTCGACACCATCTAGGATAAAGCAGCCCGCTTGATTGGCACCCCATCTACAAACATTCACTCCCTCCACTACCGACGCACAGTAGCAAGCAGTGTGTACCACCTACAAGATGCACTGCAGCAATGCACCAAGGCTCCTTCGACAGCACCTTCCAAACCCGCGACCTCTACCAACTAGAAGGACAAGGGCAGCAAATACATGGGAACACCACCACCTGCAAGTTCCCCTCCAAGTCACACACCATCCTGACTTGGAACTATATCGCCATTCCTTCACTGACTCTGGGTCAAAATCCTGGAACTCCCTTCCTAACAGCATTGTGGGTCTACCTACCACAAATGGATTGCAACGGTTCAAGAAGGCAGCTCACCACCACCTTCTCAAGGGCAATTAGGGATGGGCAGTAAACGTTGGCCTGGCCAGCGTCGCCCACATCCCATGAATGAATAAAAAAAAACGACTGCTGTGCCCCAACAAGCGTTTTATACAGCTCATCATAACCTCCCTGCTCTGCCTTGGCTAATAAAGGCAAGTATCCCATATGCCTTCCTAACCACCTTACCTACCTGTGCTGCTGCCTTCAGTGATCTATGGACAAGTACGCCAAGGTCCCTCTGACTCTCTGTACTTCCTAGGGTCCTACCATCCATTGTATATTCCCTTGCCTTGTTATTCCTCCCAAAATGCATTACCTCACACTTCTCAGGATTAAATTCCATTTGCCACTGCTCTGCCCATCTTACCAGCCCATCTATATCGTCCTGTAATCTAAGGCTTTCCTCCTCACTATTTACGACACCACTAATTTTCATGTCATTTGCAAACTACCTCCTATATTCTCGTCTAAATCATTGATATACACTACAAACAGCAAGGGTTTCAGCATCGATCCCTGCGGTACACCACTGGTCACAGGCTTCCAATTGCAAAAACAACCCTTGACCATTACCCTCTGTTTTCTGCCACTATGCCAATTTTGGATCCAATTTGCCAAATTGCCCTGGATCTCATGGGCTCTTACATTCTTAACCAATCTCCCATGTGGGACCTTATCTAAAGCCTTACTGAAGTCCATGTAGACAACATCAACTGTTTCATCTACACATCGAATCACCTCCTCGAAAAATCCAATCAAGTTTGTTAGCCACGATCTCCCCGACAAAGCCATGCTGACTATCCTTGATTAATCCCTGCTTCTCCAAGTGGAGATTAATCCTGTCCCTCAGAATTTTTTCCAATAGTTTCCCTACCACTGATGTTAGACTTACTGGCCTGTAATTACCTGGTTTGTCCCTGCTACCCTTTTTGAATAATGGTACCACATTCACTGTCCTCCAGTCCTCTGGTACCTCTCCTGTAGCCAGAGAGGATTTGAAAATTTGTGTCAGAGCCCTGCTATCTCCTCCCTTGCCTCACACAACAGCCTGGGATACATCTCATCTGGGCCTGGGAATTTATCCACTTCTAAGCCCGCTAAAACTGCTAATACCTCCTCCCTTTCAATGCTAATTTGTTCGAGTATTTCACAATCCCCCTCCCTGATCTCTACACCTACATCGTCCTTCTCCATAGTGAACATAGATGAAAAGTAATAATTTAAAATCTCACCTACGCCCTCCAACTCCACACACAGATTGCCACTTTGGTCCCTAATGGGCCCTACTCTTTCTTTGGTTATCCTCTTGCCCTTAATATACTTATAAAATGCCTTAGGATTTTCCTTTATCTTGCCTGCCAGTGTTTTTTCATGCCCCCTCTTCACTCTCCTAATTACTTTTTAAGTACCCCCCCCCCCACACTTTCTATACTCCTCTGTGGCCTCCGCTGTTTTCAGTGCTCTGAATCTGCCATAAGCCTCCTTTTCCTTTCCTTATCCAATCCTCTATATCCCTTGATATTCACGGTTGCCTGGACTTGTTGGTCCTACCCTTCACCTTTATGGGAACATGTTGGCTCTGAACTCTCACTATTTCCTCTTTGAATGACTCTCACTGGTCTGATGTAGACTTTCCTACAAGTAGCTGCTCCCAGTACACTTTGGCCAGATCCTGTTTTATCATATCGAAATCAGCCTTCCCCCAATTCAGTACCTTTATGTCGAGTCCATCTTTGTCCTTTTCCATAACTACCTTAAATCTTACAGAGTTATGGTCACTATCCCATGCTCCCCCACTGACACGTCTACCACTTGTCCGGCTTCATTCCCTAGGATTCGGTCCAGTACCACCCCTCCTGTTGTAGGACTTTCTACATACTGGCTCAAAAAGCTCTCCTGTCTGCACTTTAAGAATTCCGCCCCCTTTAAGCCTTTTACACGAAGACTATCCCAGTTGATATTGGGGAAGTTGAAAACCCCTCCCATTATTACACTATTATTTTTACACCTCTCTG
Organism: Heterodontus francisci; assembly: GCF_036365525.1. Taxonomy (NCBI): domain Eukaryota; kingdom Metazoa; phylum Chordata; class Chondrichthyes; order Heterodontiformes; family Heterodontidae; genus Heterodontus; species Heterodontus francisci. The sequence goes on along the minus strand of NC_090386.1, from coordinate 16,372,861 downwards.
CAATTTTCCTATATATTGGCTCCTCTATCTCTCCCTGACTGTTTGGAGGCCTGTAGTACACTCCCAGCCTTTTTATTTTTAGGTTCTACCCATATGGCCTCATTTGAGGAACCTTCTAAGATATCATCCCTCCTTACTGCAGTAATTGACTCCTTGATCAATAGTGCAATGCCACCTCCTCTTTTACACCCTCCCCTGTCGTCAGGCCTGAAGATTCTATACCCTGGAATATTGAGCTGCCAGTCCTGCCCTTCCCTCAACCATGTCTCTGTGATAGCAATAATAGCATATTCCCATGTGCTAATCAACACCTTCAATTCATCTGCCTTACTGGTAAAAACTTCTTGCATTAAAATAGATGCAATCCAGCCTTGCATTGTTCGCTTGTGTCTAAATAGGTCTATGTTTGCTCTGCCTTCCAGACTGACTCAGTTTCTCTTCTATATTTGACTGTGTATCACCCCTTACTGTACCTCCAGTCTGCATCCCATCCCCCTGCCAAATCAAATTTAACCCCCTCCAACAGCACGAGCAAACCTCCCAGCAAGGATGTTGGTCCCATTCTGGTTCAGGTGCAACCCGTCCAACTTGTACAGGTCCCACCTTCGCCCAAAACAGACCCAGTGATCCAGGAAACTAAAGCCCTCCCTCCTGCACCATCTCTTCAGCCATCCATTCATCTGCTCTATCCTTCTATTCCTATACTCACTAGCACGTGGCACTGGGAGTAATCCAGAGATTACAACCTTTGAGGTCCTGCTTTTTAATCTGCTACCTAGCTCCCTCAATTCTTGTTGCAGGACCTCATCCCTCTTTCTCCCTATGTTGTTGGTACCAATGTGTACCACGACCTCTGACTGTTCACCCTCCCACTTCAGAATGTTCTGCAGCCACTCCGTGACATCCACGACCCGTGCACCAGGGAGGCAACATACCATCCTGGAGTCAGTTTGCGGCCACAGAAATGCCTATCTGTACCCCTTATGATAGAATCCCCTATCACTACAACTCTTCCACTCCTTTTCCTCCCCACCTGTAAAGCAATCTTCATGGAGGAAGATACAAAAAGAACTCCCAAGAATATTAGAGAACCAAGGGACTAGCAACAATGAGGAAATGAAAGAAAGTATTATCAGTAAAAAGGTAGTACTGGAGAAATTAATGGGACCGAAAATTGATAAACCCCCTGGACCTGATGATCTACATCCCATATGGTTGAACGAAGTGGCGACAGAGATAGTGGATACATTGGAGATCATTTGCTGAAATTCGATAGATTCTGGAACGGTTCCTGCAGATTGAAAGGTGGAAAATGTAACACCACTATTTAAAAAAGGAGGGAGAGAGAAAACAGGGAACTACTAACCTGTTAGCCTGCCATCAGTCGTAGGGAAAATGCTGTAATCTATTAAAAAGGATGTGATAACTAGACACTTAGAAAATAATGATATAATTGGGCAGAGTCAACATGGATTAAAGGAAAATCATGTTTGACAAACCTATTGGAGTTTTTTGAGGATGTAACTAGGAGAAAAGAAAAAAGGGAGGACCAGTGGAGTGGTGTATTTGGATTTTCAGAAGGCTTTTGATCATATCCCTCACAGGAGGTTAGTAAGCAAAATTAGAGTAGGTGGGATTGGGCCTAATATACTGGCATGGATTGGGAATTGGTTAACTGACAGGAAACAGAGAGTTGGAATAAATGGGTCATTCTCAGGGTGGCAGGCTGTGACTAGTGGGGTACTGCAAGGATCAGTGCTTGAGTGGTTGGAGTATTTGCGGGTGTGGTTGGGGAGGATTTAAACTAAAATGGCAGCGGGATGGGAACCTTAGCAAGGAGTTAGAGGAGGGGGGAATCAAAGACAAGAACAAAAGACAGTAATGGGAATAAGAAAAGTGATAGACAGAGAAATGAAGGGCCAGAATCAAACAGGGCCACATTGAAAAATAGTGGGAAGGGGCCAAGTAATAAAGAACAAAAGAACAAAGAACAGTACAGCACAGGAACAGGCCATTCGGCCCTCTAAGCCTGCGCCGATCTTGATGCCTGCCTAAACTAAAACCTTCTGCACTTCCGGGGACCATATCCCTCTATTCCCATCCTATTCATGTATTTGTCAAGGTGCCTCTTAAACGTCGCTATCGTACCTGCTTCCACCACCTCCCCCGGCAACAAGTTCCAGGCACTCATCACCCTCTGTGTAAAGAACTTGCCTCGCACATCCCCTCTAAACTTTGCCCCTCTCACCTTAAACCTATGTCCCCTCATAACTGACTCTTCCACCCTGGGAAAAAGCTTCTGACTATCTCCTCTGTCCATGCCGCTCATAACTTTGTAAACCTCTATCATGTCGCCCCTCCACCTCCGTCGTTCCAGTGAAAACAATCCGAGTTTATCCAACCTCTCCTCATAGCTAATGCCCTCTAGACCAGGCAACATCCTGGTAAACCTCTTCTGTACCCTCTCCAAAGCCTCCACGTCCTTCTGGTAGTGTGGCGACCAGGATTGCACGCAATATTCCAAGTGTGGCCTAACTAAAGTTCTGTACAGCTGCAACATGACTTGCCAATTTTTATACTCTATGCCCCGACCGATGAAGGGAAGCATGCCGTATGCCTTCTTGACTACCTTATCCACCTGCGTTGCCACCATCAGTGACCTGTGGACCTGTACGCCCAGATCTCTCTGCCTGTCAATACTCCTAAGGGTTCTGCCATTTACTGTATACTTCCCACCTGCATTCGACCTTCCAAAATGCATTACCTCGCATTTGTCCGGATTAAACTCCATCTGCCATTTCTTCGCCCAAGTCTCCAACCGATCTATATCCTGCTGTATCCTCTGACAATCCTTACCACTGTCTGCAATTCCACCAACCTTTGTGTCATCCGCAAACTTACTAATCAGGCCAGCTACATTTTCCTCCAAATCATTTATATATACTACAAAGAGCAAAGGTCCCAGCACTGATCCCTGCGGAACACCACTAGTCATATCCCTCCATTCAGAAAAGCACCCTTCCACTGCTACCCTCTGTCTTCTATGACTGAGCCAGTTCTGTATCCATCTTGCCAGCTCACCTCTGATCCCGTGTGACTTCACCTTTTGTCCCAGTCTGCCATGAGGGACCTTGTCAAAGGCTTTGCTGAAGTCCATATAGATAACATCCACTGCCCTTCCTTCATCAATCATCTTTGTCACTTCCTCAAAAAACTCAATCAAATTAGTGAGACACTACCTCCCCTTCACAAAACCATGCTGCCTCTCGCTAATAAGTTTGTTTGTTTCCAAATGTCAATAAATCCTGTCCCGAAGAATCCTCTCTAATAGTTTCCCTACCATTGACGTAAGGCTCACTGGCCTATAATTTCCTGGATTATCCTTGCTACCCTTCTTAAACAAAGGAACAACATTGGCTATTCTCCAGTCCTCTGGGACCTCACCTGTAGCCAATGAGGATGCAAAGATTTCTGTCAAGGCCCCAGCAATTTCTTCCCTTGCCTCCTTCAGTATTCTGGGCTAGATCCCATCAGGCCCTGGGGACCTATCTACTTTAATGCTTTGCAAGACACCCAACACCTCCTTTTTGATAATGAGATGACTGGGACTATCTACACTCCCCTCCCTGGGCTCATCATCTACCAAGTCCTTCTCTTTGGTGAATACTGATGCAAAGTACTCATTTAGCACCTCGCCCATTTCCTCTGGCTCCACACATAGATTCCCTCCTCTGTCCTTCAGTGGGCCAATCCTTTCCCGAGTTACCCTCTTGCCCTTTATATACGTATAAAAAGCCTTGGGATTTTCCTTAACCCTGTTTGCCAATGACATTTCATGACCCCTTTTAGCCCTCCTGACTCCTTGCTTAAGTTCCTTCCTACTGTCTTTATATTCCTCAAGGGATTTGTCTGTTCCTAGCCTTCCAGCCCGTACGAATGCTTCCTTTTTCTTTTTGACTAGGCTCACAATATCCCGCGTTATCCAAGGTTCCTGAAACTTGCCAAACTTATCCTTCTTCCTCACAGGAACATGCTGGTCCTGGATTCTTATCAACTGACGTTTGAAAGACTCCCACATGTCAGATGTTGATTTACCCTCAAACAGCCGCCCCCAATATAAATTCTTCAGTTCCTGCCTAATATTGTTATAATTAGCCTTCCCCCAATTTAGCACCTTTACCCAAGGACTACTCTTATCCTTTTCCACAAGTACCTTAAAACTTATGGAATTATGGTCACTGTTCCCGAAATGCTCCCCGACTGAAACTTAGACCACCTGGCCGGGTTCATTCCCCAATATCAGGTCCAGTACGGCTCCATCCCTAGTTGGACTATCTACATATTGTTTCAAGAAGCCCTCCTGGATGCTCCTTACAAATTCTGCCCCATCCAAGCCCCAAGCACTAAGTGAATCCCAGTCAATATAGGGGAAGTTAAAATCACCCACCACTACAACCCTGTTACCTTTACATCTTTCCAAAATCTATCTACATATCTGCTCCTCTACCTCCCGCTGGCTGTTGGGAGGCCTGTAGAAAACCCCCAACATCGTGACTGCACCCTTCCTATTCCTGAACTCCACCCATATTGCCTCACTGCACGACCCCTCCGAGGTGTCCTCCTGCAGTACAGTTGTGATGTTCGCCTTAACAAGTAATGCAACTCCCCCACCCCTTTTACATCCCCCTCTATCCCGCCTGAAGCTTCTAAATCCTGGAACATTTAGCTGCCAATCCTGTCCTTCCCTCAACCAAGTCTCTGTAATAGCAACAACATCATGGTTCCAAGTACTAATCCAAGCTCTAAGTTCATCTGCCTTACCTGTTATACTTCTTGCATTGAAACAAATGCACTTCAGACCACCGGTCCCACTGTTCTCCGCAACATCTCCCTGCCTGCTCTTCCTCTCAGTCTTACTGGCCTTATTTACTAGTTCCCCCTCATTTATTTCACTTGCTGTCCTACTGCTCTGGTTCCCACCCCCCGCCACACTAGTTTAAACCCTCCCGAGTGACGCTAGCAAACCTCACAGCCAGGATATTTGTGCCCCTCCAGTTTAGGTGCAACCCGTCCTTCTTGTACAGGTCCCATCTGTCCCTGAAGAGATCGCAATGGTCCAGATATCTGAAACCCTCCCTTCTACACCAGCTGTTCAGCCACGTGTTTAGCTGCACTATCTTCCTATTTCTAGCCTCACTGGCACGTGGCACAGGGAGTAATCCCAAGATTACAACCCTAGAGGTCCTGTCTTTTAACTTTCTACCTAATTCCCTAAACTCCCCCTGCAGGACCTCGTCACTCTTCCTGCCTACGTCATTGGTACCGATGTGTACCACAACCTCTGGCTGTTCACCCTCCCCCTTCAGAATGCCCCCTGTCCGTTCACAGACATCCTTGACCCTGGCACCAGGGAGGCAACATACCATCCTGGAGTCTCTTTCACATCCACAGAAGTGCCTATCTGTGCCCCTGACTATAGAATCCCCTATAACTACTGCTCTTCTGCACTTTGTCCCTCCCTGCTGAACAACAGTGCCAGCCGTGGTGCCACTGTTCTGGCTGCTGCTGTTTTCCCCAGATAGGCCATCCCCCTTAACAGTATCCAAAACGGTATACTTGTTAGAGAGGGGGATAGCCAGAGGGGATGCCTGCACTGACTGCCTGCCCCTTCTAGCGGTCACCCATCTATCTGCCTGCACCTTGGGTGTAACCACTTCTCTAAAACCCCTGTCTTTGAAGCTTTCTGCCACTTGCATGCTCCTAAGTGCATCCAGTTGCCACTCCAACTGATCCATGCGGTCTGTGAGGAGCTGCAACTGGGTACACTTCCTGCAGATGTAGTTGTCCGGAACACTGGAAGCGTCACGGACCTCCCACATCTCACAGGTGAAGCACTTCACCCCTCTAACTGACATTTATAGCACTAATTAATAAATTAATTTAAAATAAATAAACATATTAAATCCTTCCTAATTTTTATAATTAACTATATGGTCCCTGGTGCTAGGTTCCTACTATAAATATTAAATGCGAACTAAATACAGTAATCTCCTCCCTCTGGTTTAGTTACTCTATGTATTAATTAGTTAATTAGGGTTTTAATCAATTTTTAACAATGTTTTATTTTCAAATTCAGTAAAAAAAAAAATTCCCTACCAGCCAATCAGGTCACAGCTTTCCTGTGACGTCACTTTCAGCTTTTTTTACCAGAGGTAAGTTTTTTATACTTACCGGTCCGGAACTCCGCCTTCCGAGTCTTCTCCCAGTCAGCTGTGCTCTTTTGAAGCTCTCGGCTCCCCTCACTCCGAGGACAGGTAGGAAATGAAAGGAGCTCCTCGCTCCCTCCTTACCAAACTTCCTCAGTTACCAAACTTCCACTGTAGCACTCTAATGCAACCCAAGTCAGCACTCCAGTGCAAACCCTTAATCTTAAAAAGACAAGACTTAACGCTTTGTGCCTTAACGCGCGGAGTATTCGCAATAAAGTGGATGAATTAATCGCGCAAATAGATGTAAACGGGTACGATATAGTCAGGATTACGGAGACATGGCTGTAAGGTGATCAGGGATGTGAAATGAACATCCAGGGGTATTCAGTATTTAGGAAGAACAGACAAAAAGCAAAAGGCGGTGCAGTTGCATTGCAGTTTAAAGAGGAAAATTAACGCAGTAGTGAGGAAAGATATTAGCTCTGATGATGTGGAATCTGTATGGGTAGAGCTGAGAATCACTAAGGGGCAAAAAACATTAGTGGGGGTTGTATATCGACCCCCAAACAGTAGTGGTGATGTTGGGAATGGCATTAAGCAGGAAATTAGAAACGCATGTGATAAAGGAACATCTGTAATTATGAGTGACTTTAATCTGCATATAGATTGGATAAATCAAATTAGACACAATACCATAGAGGAGGAATTCTTGCAGTGTATACAGGATGGTTTTCTGGACCAATACGTTGAGGAACCAACTAGAGAACAGGCCATCCTGGTCTGGGTATTGTGTAATGAGAGAGGAATAATTGACAATCTAGTTGTGCGAGACCCCTTGGGGATGAGCGACCATAAAATGATAGAAGTCTTCATCAAGATGGAGAGTGACATAGTTGATTCTGAGACTAGGGTCCTGAATCTTAGTGAAGGAAACTACGAAGGTATGAGATGCGAGTTGGTTATGATGAATTGGGAAACGTTACTTAAAGGGATGATGGTGGATAGGCAATGGCAAACATTCAAAAAGTGCATGGATGAACTGCAACAATTGTTCATTCCTGTCTGGCGCAAAGGTAAAATGGGAAAGGTAGCCAAACCATGGTTTACAAGGGAAATTAGAGATAGCATTAGATCCAAGGAAGAGGCATATAAATTCACCAGAAAAAGCACAGACCTGAGGATTGGGAGCAGTTTAGAATTCAGCAAAGGAGGACCAAGGGGTTGATTAAGAAGGGGAAAGTACAGTAAGAGAGCAAGCTTGCGGGGAACATAAAAACTGACTGTAAAAGTTTCTATAGGTATGTGATGAGAAAAAGATTGGTAAAGACAAATGTAGGTCCCTTACAGTCAGAAACAGGGGAATTTATTAGGGGAACAAAGAAATGGCTGACCAACTAAATGCATACTTTGGTTCTGTCTTCACAAAGGAAGACACAAATATCATACCAGAAATGTTGGGGAACACAGGGTTTAGTGACAGAGAGGAACTGAAGGAAATCAATATTCGTAGAGAGATGGTGTTGGGGAAATTGATGAGAGTGGAGGCTGATAAATCCCCGGGGCCTGATAATCTACATCCCAGACTACTTAAGGAAGTGGCCCTAGAAATAGTGGATGCATTGGTGTTCATCTTCCAAGATTCTATAGACTCTGGAACGGTTCCTGAAGATTGGAGTGTAGCGAATGTAACCCCACTATTTAAAAAGGGACGTAGAGAGAAAGCAGGGAATTATAGACCAGTCAGCCTGACGTCGGTAGTGGGGAAAATTCTAGAGTCCATTATCAAAGATTTTATAGCAGAGCACTTGGAGAACAGTGGTAGAATCGGACAGAGTCAGCATGGATTTACGAAAGGGAAATCATGCTTCACAAATCTACTAGAATTCTTCAAGGATGTAACTAGTAGAGTTGATGAGGGAAAGTCAGTGGATGTGGTTTATTTCAGAAGGCTTTCGACAAAGTCCCACATGAGAGATTAGCATGCAAAATTAAAGCGCTTGGGATTGGGGTTAGTGTATTGCGATGGTTAGAAAATTGGTTGGCAGACCCGAAACAAAGAGTAGGGATAAATGGATCTTTTTCCAAATGGCAGGCAGTGACTAGTGGGGTACCGCAGGGATCGGTGCTAGGACTCCAGCTATTCACAATATATATTAATGATTTGGATGAGGGAACTAAATGTAATATCTCCAAATTTGCAGATGACACAAAACTGGTTGGGAGGGTGAATTGCGAGCAGGATGCAGAGAGGCTTCAGGGTGATTTGGACAAGTTGATGAGTGGGCTAATGCATGGCAGATGCAGTATAATGTGGATAAATGTGAGGTTATCCACTTTGGTAGCAAACAGGAAGGCAGATTATTATCTGAAGGCTATAAACAAAGAGGGGAATATTCAATGAGACCTGGGTGTTCTCGTACACCAGTCGCTGAAGGTAAGCATGCAGGTCTAACAGGCGTTAAAAAAGGCAAATGGTATTTTGGCCTTCATAACGAGAGGATTTGAGTACAGGAGCAGGGATGTCTTGCTGGAATTATACAGGGCCTTGGTGAGGCCACACCTGGAATATTGTGTGCAGTTTTGGTCTCCTTATCTGAGGAAGTATGTTCTTGCTATAGATGGAGTGCAGCGAAGGTTTACCAGACTGATTCCTGGGATGGTGGGATTGATATATGAGGAGAGATTGAGTCGGTTAGGATTATATTCGCTGGTGTTCAGAGAGTGAGGGGGGATCTCATAGAAACCTATAAAATTCTAACAGGACTTGACAGGGTAGATGCAGGAAGGATGTCCCGATGTGGGGGAGTCCAGAACCAGGGGTCACAGTCTAAGGATACGGGGTAAACCACTCAGGTCTGAACTGAGGAGAAATTTCTTCACCCAGAGAGTGGTGAACCTATGGAATTCGCTACCACAGAAAGCAGTTGAGGTCAAAATATTGTATGTTTTCAAGAAGGAGTTAGATATAGCTCTTGAGTTTAAAGGGATCAAAGGATATGGGGCGAAAGCAGGAACAGGTTACTGAGTTGGATGATCAGCCATGATCATAATGAATGGTGGAGCAGGCTCGAAGGGCCAAATGGCCTACTCCTGCTGCTATTTTCTATGTTTCTATGTTTCTAGGCCCCGGCTATTCACAATCTATATCAATGATTTGGATGTGGGTACCAAATGTAATATTTCCAAGTTTGCTGATGACACAAAACTCGCTGGGAACGTGAATTGTGAGGAGGATACAAAGAGGTTTCAAGAGATTTAGACAGGCTAAGTGAATGGGCAAGAATATGGTAGATGGAATATAATGTGGATAAATGTGAATTTATCCACTTTGGTAGAAAAACAGAAATGCAGAGTATCTCTTAAATGGAGAGAGATTGGGAAGTGTTATGTCCAAAGAGACCTGAGTGTCCTTGTTCATAAGTCACTGAAAGCTAACATGCAGGTGCAGCAAACAATTAAGAAGGCAAATGGTATGTTGGCCTTTATTGCAAGAGGATTTGAGTCGAGGAGTAAAGACGTCTTGCTGCAATTGTGAGAATGCACCTGGAGTACTGTGTGCAGTTTTGGTCTCCTTTCCTAAGGAAGGATTATACTTGCCATCGAGGGAGTGCAATGAAGGTTCACCAGACTGCTTCCTGGGATGGCGGGATTTTCCTATGAGGACAGATTGAGGAGACTGGGCCTGTATTCTCGAGAGTTTAGATGAATGAGAGGTGATCTCATTGAAGCACACAAAATGCTTACAGGGCTCGACAGGGTTGATGCAGGTAGGATGTTTCCCCTGGCTGGGGGGGGTCCAGAACCCGGGGACACAGTCTCAGAATAAGAGGTAGGCCATTTAGGACTGAGATGAGAAGGAATTTCTTCAGTCAGATGGTGGTAAATCTTTGGAATTCTCTACCCCAGAGGGCAGTCAGTCATTGAGTATGTTCAAGACAGAAATTGATAGATTTCTAGATATTAAAAATATCAAGAGATATGGGGATAATGCAGGAAAATGGCATTGAGGTAGACGATCAGCCATGATTTCATTGGATGTCAGAGCAGGCTCCCAGGGCTGAATGGCCTACTCCTGCTCTTAATTCCTATGTTCCTAATATTTCACAGTGAATCAAACTTAGTATATCACAGAGAGAGAATCAAATTGGGGTATTATAACAGAGTGAGAATCAAACTATCTTAGTAGATTAAAAAGAGTGAATCAAAGCATCTTAGTATATCACCAGAGGGTGAATCAAAGTATCTTAATATTTCACAGAGTGCTTCAAAGTATCTCAGTATAACACAGAGAGATAATCAAACTTTCTTCATATTTACAAGAGTGTATCAAGGTATCTTGGCAAATCACAGAGAATCAAAGGATCTTAGTAGCTTGTAGAGTGAGAATCAAAGCATCTTATATCACAGAGAGTGAGAGAATATGAGTAAATTAGTATAACACAGAGAGTGAATCTAATTATCCTAGTATGTCACAGATTGAGAATCAAAGGGGGGAATTTTATGATCACCCCTGCATCAGGTTTGGAGGCAGGGAAAGCATGTAATCGGTGGGACAGTGACCTTCCTGCCACCCCGAAATTAAGTCCAGGCAGGAAGGCCTGTAAACGGCCTTCCCGTCCCACTGCCAATTATGTCCCTTAAATGGGCAATTAATGCCCAATTAAGGGCCTCAACCTGTCACCGCAATTAGCTCAACAGCGGGTGGGCCTGTCGCTGCACGAGGAGCAGAGCAAGAGAAACCACGTGGGTCGTTTGCCGCTTCTGGGGTTGGGGAGTGCGGGTGGGTCCCTCGTTAAAAGGCACTTACTGTCTGAATGAGGGACCCGGCATTAGGAAGGGGGGGGGGGGGGCGCCTGCTGAGAGCATGCTCTTGCCGCCGAACCCCCTACACATCCTCCCCCATGACCCCCACACTGTGACACCCCTCCCACCCTGACCTACCTGTAGCCTCAGGTGGGTGTTCCACCAGCAGTAGCCATCACCTCCATGGTGGCACTGCTCAGATAAAGACCTGCCAGCCTCTGATTGGCCAGCAGCTCTCAGCAGGCAAGATTTCCTGTGAAATGCACTTGATTCAGCGGCCCTCCCAGGGAGGTGGCGACGCAGGGTTCTCACCAGCGCTTTTGCCGGAGGTCGAGACCCCCCTGTTGTCCAGATAAAATCCCAGCCAAAGTATCTTAGAATCACAGAGAGAGAGAATCAAAGAATCTTAGTATATCAGAGAAAGTGAATGAAACTATCCTAGTATATCACAGAGGGAGAATCAAACTATATTAGAAAATGACACAGAGAATCAAACTGTATTAGTATAACACAGTGAAATCAAACTGTCTTAGCCTATCATAGATAGGGAATCAAAATATCTTCGTATATCACTGAGAATCAAACTATCTTACAATATCATAGAGAGTAAATCAAACTCAGTATATCACAGACAGAGAATCAAACATTATTATTTCATAAAGGATCAAAATGCCACAGAAAGAGAATCAAAGTATCTTATAGCACAGAGGGGGAATTAAAGTATATTAATATATTAGTGAATGAATCAAACGGTATCACTATATATCACAGAGAAGGAAACAAATATCTTAGTGTATCACACAGAGAGAATCAAACCATATTATATTTCAGACATTGAATCAAAGTACCGTAGTATATCAGGGAGAGTGAATAAAACTATCTTAGTATATTATAGTAAGAGAATCAAAGATCTTAGTAATGACAGAAAAGTGAATTCAAGTATCTTACTATATCACAAATGTTAGAGCCTTGTTCAAAAAAGGGTGTAAAGATAAGCCCAGCAACTGCAGGCCATTCAGTTTAATTTTGGTAGTGGGAAAATTTCTAGAAAAAATAATTCCAGACAAAATTAATAGGCACATGGAGAAATGCAGGTCAATTAAGGAAAGCCAGCACGGATTTGTCAAGGGAAAATAGTGTATAACTTTCTGGAGTGTTTTGAAGAGGTAACAGAGAGGGCCATTTTTGCTGCTTCTCTTAACCTTGTGACTTTTTCTTCTTCATTGTGGGTCCTTACAGTAACTTGGATGCAATTTTTAAACTCTTCCAGCAACATCACTTCTCTCAAATTTTCAAACGAGGGTTCTAGCTTGAGAGATCGATCGTATCCAGCGATCAAAACGTTTGATTCTTTGGAATTCAATGTAAGTCTGTGTAGGTCTGTTCCTGGTGTGTCTGAATTTCTGTCTATACACTTCCAGTACTAGCTCATATGCATTTAGAATTGTAGTTTTAGTTTGTTTATAATCAGACGAATTCTCTTCTGATAACAGAGAAAAATCTTCATGAGCCCCACCCTCAAACTTGCCTTGTAAGAGGAGAGTAGAAAATTCTTTTGGCCATTTTAGCCTGGTAGCTATTTTCTTAAATGAGATAAAATATGACTTAACCTCATCCTCATTAAATTTTGACACTAGCCTTGAGTACCTCAGTACATCAAAGCTTTGCTCTGAATTGGGGATAAGGTTTGAGTAGCTGATATCATTTTCATTTTGGGTTTGCAGCCTTGCTAACTCAAATTTACTTGCTGCTTTCTCTTTGCATCTCTCTTTGCTTCTGAAACTGCATCTCCTCTCCTTTGAACTGCAACTCTCTTTCCTCTTTTTATTTATGAAACTCTTTCTTCAGGTTCAGGGGTAGGTTTAAAATGGTTAGCTAGACTCTTCACCAGTTCAGGTTTCTTTGTTTTTTGTTTAAAAGTGATTCCCACCTGTAGGTAAGCTTTTACAATCTTCAATACTTAATTTATGTAACTTATCATGGGATATCTCCCCCTGCTGTACAAAACCTGAGCATTAAATGTGGCCATCTCTTTTGTTTCTAACACCGTTGGGAAAAAACAGAAGAATACAAGAAAATCTGTTAATTTTTTCTCAATTTTAGAGGTCAATTTTCCTCCCATTTTTAAAATCTCTAGTTTTCCTGGTGGTTCAGATCCTGGCTAGTGGGCCCCCAATTTGTCACGGCCACATGGTGAGGTTTGGGTGGTTCCCACTGTTCAACTCGCACCTGACTGCAGCAAGTGTGTTTTGTTAATAGGGTTTAACCCCTTGGTGTTTTATTTGTCAAATAAACGGACAGCGTCAGGTTTTCTTGTAGTTTTAAGACATAAAATCAATTACAAGAACACAATAAATAGGAGCTGAAGTAGACCATATGGCCCATCGAGCCTGCTTCAGCATTCAATACGATCATGGCTAATCTTGGGCATCAATTCCACTTTCCTGCCCACTCCACTTATCCCTTGATTCTCTGCGAGAACAAAAATCGATCTATCCCAGCCTTAAATGTATTCAACAATGGAGTATCCACAACTCTCTGGGGTAGAGAATTCCAAAGATTCACAACCCTTTGAGTGTAGTCATTTATCCTCATTACAGTCCTGAATGATCGGCCCCTTATCCTGAGACTGTGCCCCCACGTTCTAGATTCCCTGATCAACAGAAACAATCTCTCAGCTTCTACCCTATCAAGCCCTTTCAGAATCTTGTATGTCTCAAATAGATCGCTTCTCATTCTTCTAAACTCCAGAGAATAGAGGCCCAATTCACACAGCCTCTCATCATAGGACATCTCTACCATTACCATCAAGCCGGGTGACCAACCCTGGTTCAATGAAGAGTGCAAGTCGGCATGCCAGGAGCAGCACCAGACATACCTCAAAATGAGGTGTCAACCTGGTGAAGCTACAACACAGGACTATCTGCATGCCAAACTGCGTAAGCAGCATGCGATAGACAGAGCTAAGCGATCCCATAACCAATGGATCAGATCTGCAGTCCTGCCACATCCAGTCGTGAATGGTGGTGGACAACTAAACAACTAACTGGAGGAGGTGGATCCACAAATATCCCCATCTTCAATGATGGGGGAGCCCAGCACATCAGTGCGAAAGGTAAGGCTGAAGCATTTGCAACAATCTTCAACCAGAAGTGCCAAGTGGATGATCCATCTCGGCCTCCTCCTGAGGTCACCAGTATCACAGATGTCAGTCTTCAGCCAATTTGATTCACTCCGCGTGATATCAAGAAACGACTGAAGGCACTGGATACTGCAAAGGCTATGGGCCCTGACAACATTCCGGCAATAGTACTGAAGACTTGTACTCCAGACCTTGCTGCGCCCCGAGCCAAGCTGTTCCAGTACAGCTACAACACTGGCATCTACCCTGCAATGTGGAAAATTGCCCAGGAATGTCCTGTACACAAAAAGCAGGACAAGTCCAGCACGGCCAATTACCGCCCGATCAGTCTATTCTCAATCATCAGTAAAGTGATGGAAGGTGTTATCAATAGTGCTATCAAGCAGCACTTGCTTAGCAATAACCTGCTCAGTGATGATCAGTTTGGGTTCTGCCAGGACCACTCAGCTTCTGACCTCATTAAAGCCTTGGTTCAAACATGGACAAAAGAGCTGAACTCAAGAGGTGAGGTGAGAGTGACTGCCCTTGACATCAAAGCAGCATTTGACCAAGTATGCCATCAAGGAGCCCGAGCAAGACTGGGAATCAATGGGAATCAGGGGAAAGCTCTCCGGTGGTTGGAGTCATACCTAGCATAAAGGAAGATGGTCATGGTTGTTGGAGGTCAATCATCTCAGTCTTAGGACATCACTGCAGGAGTTTCTCAGGGTAGTGTCCCTCCCCCCAGTAAGTTTTAATTTAGTCTCTTCAAATACAAGGATATACAACATATATTTCACACTAAAAAATATCAGAGATTAAACAGTTTCCTCCCAGACAGATTGGGCTTACAGCAGGTGAGAAATCTGTGGTGAAAGTTGCCTTTGCTGCTGAGTAATCTAGCGATGATAGAGGAGTTGCTGTTTTTAGAAAGCTTCTCGTTGATTTGCAGGATTTCAGAACCACTGAAGGATGGGGTGACTGCAATGGTTCTGGTGATGATTTTGATTGAATAGACGATTCAAGTTCAAGTGGAGATGAAGGTCTAGTTGAAACTATTGGTTTATATGCACTTTCATTATCTTTATATAATCACAGAGAGTGAAACAAGGTATCTTAGTATATCACAGAGAGAGAATCAAACTATGTCACGCACACTAGATATGCAATGATACATCAATCATTGAACAAATTCTGAAGAGTTATAGAAGCCGACTTTGGCCCCGATTTTACCTTTGGCAGACGGGAGCCATTCACCAACTGAAAGGTCGGTGGCGAATTCACTTCCGCCTGGCCTGGGGATCCAACCCATATTTTGCGGGTCCCCGGGCTTCAATCGGACTGAGGTGGGACTTACACCCGCTTGAGGTAGGAAGTCCCGCCTAATAGTGCTGCCGGCCAATCAGCGGGCAAACAGCTCTCTGTCCCAGCAGCGCTGCCAGGAGCGGTGGTGACTGCTGGGATTGCAGCCCAGCTTCGGAAGGAAGATGTCGGGGAACCCCAGAATGCAGGTAGGTTTTTGATGCCTTACTGGGGGTGATCAGTCAGGCCCAGGTGAGGCAAGGGTGGTCATTTGGGGGGACGGTGGGGTGTATTGGGGATGGTGCCCGAACATGAGCACCCCCCCCACCCCGTCAGAGAGCCGCCTACTTTTAACAGGTGGCTTTTCTCGGACCTGGCTCCCAACCAGCCATGGGTAAATCCCCGTAGAGACGAGCAGAGGCCCTTAAGTGGCCACTTCAGGGCCTTGATTGGCCCAGGGCGGTGGGCTGTTTTTAGCCACCGCCGCCCTGTGTAAACTGGTGGCAGAGGCGGCAGCGGGTTAGGATGGGCCCCCCGAGCCTTCCGCTCCATTTTACGTACCCGCCCCACCACACCCTTCCCACTCTTTGTGGGGGGGTGGGGGGGGGGGGTGTAAAATTCCGGCCTTTGTCTTTTTAAAATGAACCTTTATTTTTAAAAGTGAACAGTGCATCCAAAATGGCCACCGTAGAAAAAAACTTGGCCTTTTTGGATTCAAACTGTCTGATAAGGACAAATCTTCAAAGCCATGAGGTGTCAGTTGAACCCATCCTACACCATTCCATAACTGAACGTCTTCTTCTGAAACAAAGGGAGTGTGAAGTAATCACATCCTGAGCCATTGTGTGATCACCACCAGGAGGTGAGAAGTAACACAGCTATACCTCAAAAAAAGACAGCCGAGAGAGTGAGAAACCAAATACAAAGAGAGAGAGAGGAGCAACATCCACGAGCTCTTATTTTGCATAGTAATCTAAGCTGTGGCACCAGTCAAATGTGCCACACAAGTGTCAGGCAATGACCATCTCAAACAAGAGAGAATGTAACCATCTCCCCTTGATGTTCAACGGCATTACCAATACTGAATTCCCCACTATCAACATCCTGGGGTTACCACTGACCAGAAAGTGAACTGGACCAGCTACATATTGGAGCAGGTCAGAGACTGGGAATTCTGCAGCGAGTAACTCATTTCCTGACTCCCAAAGCCTGTCCACCATCTACAAGGCACAAGTCAGGAGTGTGATGGAATACCCTCCACTTGCCTGGATGGGTGCAGCTCCAACAACACTCTAGAAGCTCAACACCATCCAGGACAAAGCAGCCCGCTTGATTGGCACCCCGTCCACAAACATTCACTCCCTCCACTACTGACGCACATTGGCAGCAGTGTGTACCACCTACAAGATACACTGCAGCAACTCACCAAGGGTCCTTCGGCAGCATCTTCCAAACCCGTGACCTCTACCACCTAGAAGGACGAGGGCAGCAAATACATGGGAACACCACTACCTGCAAGTTCCCCTCCAAGTCACACACCATCCTGACTTGGAATTATATCACCATTCCTTCATTGTCGCTGGGTCAAAATCCTGGAACTCCCTTCCTAACACCACTGTGGGTCTACCTACCCCACATGGACTGCACTGGATCAAGAAGGCAGCTCACCACCACCTTCACAATTGCAATTAAGGATGGGAAATAAATGTTGTCATAGCCAGCAATGCACACATGAACGAATAAAAAACAAGAATGAATCAAACTGTCTTAGTACATCACAGAGAGTGAACATACTGGAGGGTTTCCTCAGTTTGAAGATGGGACTTCATTTCCTCAAGGACTGTGCAGTGGTATCTCCTACCTATACTATCATGGACAGCTGCATCTACAACAGGTAGATCAATAAGGACAAGGTCAAGTAGGCTTTTCCTTCGTGTTGGTTCCCGCATCACCTGCAGCAGGCCCAGTCTGGTAGATATGTCCTTCAGAACTCGGCCAATTCGATCAATAGTGGTGATACTGAGCATGCTTGGTGATGGACATTGAAGTCTCCCACCTATTCTGTGCTCTTTCTACCTACCCTCAGTGCTTTTTCCAAGTGACTTTCAACATGGAGGAGTACGATGCATCAGTTGAGGGAGGCAATTGGTTTCAGCAGGAGATTTCCTTTCCCATGTTTGCTGTGATATCATAAGACTTCATGAGGTCTGGAGTCAATGTTGAGGACTCCCAGGGACACTCCTTAATATATCAAAGTCAATTTCACTATTGCTGCACATATATGTAACAGATGCAAATGATCATTGCAACATTCCCGTGTTAATTACAATATTCAATGCTGGTTGGGGCTAAGTAACAATGCAAGGTTCCTAAAGATAATGGAGCCTTATTAAACAGCTGTCAATCAGCTCTCTTGCAGTGTACCGAGGGTGTCATACAGAATTCGAGTCTGGAGTTAATTCTACAATTGAAACAATGTGATCCCTCATGTGTGGGGAGCTGAATTACTTTCCCTCTGTGAAAACAGGGTTCAGAAACAGGTGAGGTGTGCAGTAATTAGTTTGTAGCTTTTTTACTGTCCCAGCAAGATGCTTTCCCTCTCCCCATTTCCTCTTTCCATCCTGACCACATTACATGAGGTGGGGGCCATTTCCATTGGCTCCTTTGGGTACTAAGGAGCTTCCGAACTGCCCAAGTTGGACTCTTCAGCTGATACATCATTTAAGTCCACATTTATCGCAACAGTCATATTGGGAAAGCAGTTGAAACCAGTGCTAGGACTGGTGATTGGAAAATCATTAAGGGGTGGATTAAATTTCCTGCTGACACTTATTAAGGAAGTTGCATTGCATTTTGGTGCTTAGCACTTCAACTAACACCCCCCTTGATGGTTACCAGCTGATTGAAAGTAGAAATTGGTGCTGAGGATTTCAAGCTCGACTTAAAGGTATATCACCTTTTATGATTTACTTACTGTTGGAGGTTTACAGAGCGTTTTTGAAACACATTGGGAGACTTTCTGGGACACTTTGTAAAGATGTCACCAACGTGATATTAACATTTATTATGGAAATTCTCTGAGGAATTAAAAAGATTACATATTGTGCTCCTTCACATGATTGGAAACCTTATAGAAGTCATAAAATCATAGTCATAATCATAGTCACTAGGAGAAACAGAGTGTTTGGTCTTTGGCATCTTGCTAGGTTTCATGCAGGCCCCCCCACCTGCCAAGAATGAGACACATTGGTTTTGCTATATGAACATTGATTGTGAACTGTTGCTGGAGTGAGGAAATTATTTGAACAGATCAGCTGTGGCTGGAAAAACATGTGCAGACTAACAGACGGTGCTTGTGTAGACAAAGGACCATTCCCGACACATTCAAGCCACAATGGATGTTTATCCATTGAGGGGGTGGGGAAGCGCATTCCAGGGCCTGCTGGGGTGATGCAAGGGGCCAGGACTGGCTGGACCAGCTGGTCACATGACTAACTGGCTGTTCAGGGTTTTTTGAACTAGCCACAGAGAGTTTGAACTCAGAAAGACTGTTTGCTCCTGGACTGAGAAGATCTCTCCTGTCTGCTCCCATCTTTTTCTCACAAGCCTCTGAATCCACTGAAGACACATGAATCCCAAGAGAGAAAATCTCCTATAGCAAACAAGGTTTAAGAAGAATACTGGGCCCCAACGAAAAGCAAGATCCACCTACAATCAAGGACTCTACAGTGAGCTCGAAGAACCATAACATAAACTCTTCAGATATTGTCTCAAACTTTTCCACTTTAATTTTCTTCTGCTCTTTTCTGTCTCTATTTGCATGTGTGTATTGCGTATGCATGTTAGCGTGGGCATGTCCTGTATCCGTAGACGTCAACTGAATTAGAGTTTAAGTTTAATAAATTTCAACTTTTCTTCTTTAAACCTAAGAAAGCCTGTTTATGCTGGTTTCTTTGCCTTATCATTGGAAAGCAGTGAACAAAGATTCACCAAGGGAGAGCTAAAAACAAGGTGTGTTTAAAATTAAACTCTGTTACGGTAAGACCAGGTGAAAGCTGAGAGGGACCCTAGACCCCGTTCTCACTGGGTCATAACACTAGGGAACCCCTTGTTCTTGACAAGGAATGGGAGGATGGCACAGCAACACCAGCTGCTGCAGGAAAGAGTAACAGGGGGGAAAAGTGTACACCTTTGCTCCTACAGTTCCAGAATATGTGTTCTCTGGAGGTTCATTTGCACTGATCTTTGAAGACAGCAGGACATATTAAGAGAGTACTTGGCAAATCATGTGGGATCTCAGGCTTCATGAATAAGGGTATTGAGTGCAAAAGCAGGGAAGTTATGCTGAACCTGGTAAGGCCAGAACTACACTACTGCATCCAGTTCTAGTCATCACACTTTAGAAAGGATGAGAGGGTTCTTGAGAGGGTGCAGAGGAGATTTAACAGAATGGTTCCAGAGATTTTACCTACAAGATTAGGTTGATGGAGCTGGGGTTGCTCTTGGAGCAAAGGAGATTGAGGGGAGATTTGATAGAGGTGTACAAGATTATGACATGTACACAAAGAAAAGCTGTTCCCATTAGCTAATGGTACAAAGACTAGGAGATACAGATTTAAGGTTTTGGGAAGAGATGTTTGAGGGATGTGAGGAAGAAATTTTTTACACAGCGAGTGGTAATGACATAGAACTCGCTGCCTATGAGGGTGGTGGAAGCAGAGATGATCAATGATTTTAAAAGGAAATTGGATGGCCACTTGAGGGAAATAAATTTGCAGGTCTGTGAGGGTAGAGTGGGAGAATGGGAGTGATTGGATTGCTCTACAGAGAGCCAGCAAGGACTCAATGGGCTGATGGCCTCCTTCTGTGCCATAATGACCCTATAACTCCTCTGTACCTCCTCCAACAGGGCCTCCAGTGCAGCATCCATGTCCCTCTCCCTTGGCCCCTGAGCCGGACTGCAATCAGCTACTGTGCCACTGTATGCCAGTCAGAGCACTCCACACCTACAGTGGAATGGGTGCAAGGAGCCCACATATACTGTTCTAATTGTATCTAATCAGCATGTGAATGCTAAACCTATAGGTGACTGATTTAGCAACTCTAGGCAAGTTCAAATTATGCTAATAAGCAATTAGGACCAAAATTGTGTGCTAAATCCAGACGCAAACAGGTGCATTATGAGCAGAGCACCCAGTTAGAGACAGTTTTCACACTTTGGCCAAAATAACCTGTGTTCATTCATTTTCCGAATTGATCTAAATTATCTGAATCAGTCCCTTTGCCAATTTGTGTTGAGAAGGTGGGGTTAACTTGGTCAAGGAGTGTATGTTAAATGACATGGGAAAGATATGCGGCTGTGAGAGTGGAGGATGCAGGGTGGTGTATTGGAGATTGTGTGTTAAGGGAGCTGTATAGTCAGGGTGTGGGATAGGGAGTGAGAGACAACTGAACCAAAGGACATTGTGAAATATAAGTTGTGGAAGTGAACAGTGTCTTACCATGCCAGATTGGTGAAGTTTTTCCAGTACTGGGGATGAGGGTGATTCTGAGGCTGCTGAGAAGCGAGTCAAGGAAACTGTTCTCAAAAATCTCTCGCCTCTACTGTCTGAGGAACTCCTCGCCAGCCTCCATCAGCTGATCCTGACTATTGTTGTGCCTCACTGAGTCATGTCCAGATTTTTGCGATAAGATTTAAATGAAGGAATTGGGAGCCATATCCATGTTTGCTGATGGCACTAAGTTAGGTAGAACAGTAAGTGGCATAGTTGGGTCAGAAAGTTGCAAAGTGACATTGATAGATTAAGTGAGTGGGAAAACTGTGGCAGATGGAGTTCAATGTGAGACTGTGTGAGATCATCCAGTTTGGACCTAAGAAAGAAAGATCAGAGTATTTTCCAAATGGTGAGAAGTGAGGAACTGTAGACGAGCAGAGAGATTTAGGGGTCCAGGTACAGAGATCAGTAAAGATTAATGGACAGGTACAAAAAATAATTTAGAAGGCCAATGGAATGTTGGTCTTTATCTCAGGGTCTGGAATACAAAGGAGTGGAAGTTTTGTTCCCCCTGTATAGAGCTCCAGTTAGACCCCATCTGGAGTAACTGTATCCAGTTCAGGGCATTGTACCTCAGGAAGGGTATATTGACCTTGGACCTCAGGAAGGGTATATTGACCTTGGAGGGGGAGTAGTGCAGATTCATCAGAATGATACCGGGGATTAAAGTTTTAAATTATGAGGCCAGGTTGCACACACTCAGTGTGCTCTAATTAAAACATTTTTAAATGCTAACGGGTAGATAGAAATGAAGCAATTTCCCTGGTGTCCCCCCAGAACAAGGGGAATTAACCTTAAAGTTCGAGCCAGGCCATTCAGGGGTGATGTCAGCAAACACTTCTTCACACAAAGGGGAGTGGAAATCTGGAAAACACGCCTCCAAAAAGCTGCTGAGGGGCTTTCGGTCAATTGAAAATTTCAGCATTTTCATTATGTAAGGTTAGTGAGGAATAAGGAGCGAAGATGGGTAGATGGAGTTAGGATACAGGTTAGTAATGATATAATTTAATGGGAGAAGAGGCTTAAAGGGCTGAATGGCCTAGTCCTATTCTTGTACCATAGATTTGTAAAATAATTACAGCACAGAAGGAGGCCATTCAGCCCATCGTGTCTGCGCAGGCTTTCTGCAAGAGCACCTCACCTAGTCCCACTCCCCCACCTTTTCCCCATAACCCAGCAATTTATTTCTTTTTAGATAATTATCCAATTCTCTTTTGAAAGCCATAATTGAATCTGCCTCCACCACACTCTCAAGCAGTGCATTCTAGATCTTAACCAGTCGCTGGATAAAAATGTTTTTCCTCACGTCGCCTCTGGTTTGTTTGCCAATCATCTTCAATCTGTGTCCTCTGCTTCTTGGCCCTTTTGCCATTGGGAACAGTTTCTCCTTAACTATTCTCTCCAGACCCCTCATAATTTTGAACACCTCTTTAGAATTGTACCCTTTATCTTATATTGTCTCTACTCATTCTCCCTACCAAAATGTATCACTTCAGACTTCTCTGCATTAAATTTCATCTGCCATGTGTCCTCCTATTCCACCAGTCTGTCTATGTCCTCCTGAAGTCTATCACTATCCTCCTCACAGTTCACAATACTTCCAAGTTTTATGTCATCTCCAAATTTTTAAATTGTGTCCTTCACACCCAAGTTTACATCATTAATACAGATTAAGAAAAGCGTTGGCCCAACACCGACTCCTGCGGAACCTCAATGTATATCTTCCTCCAGTCCAAAACACAACTCTTCACCACTACTCTTGTTTCCTGTCACTCAGCCAACTTTGTACCCATACTGCCACTGTCTCTTTTATTCCATGGGCTTCAACTTTGCTGACAAGCCTGTTATGTGGCACTTTATCAAACACCTTTTGGAAGGCCATATACATCACATCAACCGCACTACCCTAATCAACCCTCTCTGTCACCTCATGAAAAACCTCAATCAAATTGTTAAACATGATTTGCCCTTAACACATCCATGGTGGCTTCCCTTAATCAATCCAATTTGTTGAAGTGATGGTTAATTTTGCCACAGGTTATCATTTCTAAAAGATTAACTTTGCTGGCCTGTAGTTGCTGGATTTATCCCTACACCCCTTTTTGAACAAGGGTGTAACATTTGCAATTCTTCAGTCCTCTGGCACCAACCCGAAGGAGGACTGGAAGATTATGGCCAGTGCCTCTGCAATTTCCACCCTTGCTTCCCTCCGCTTTCTCAGATGCATTCCATCAAGTCTTGGTGATTTATCAACTTTAAGTACAGCCAGCCTTTCTAATACCCCCCCCCCCCCCACCTTTATCAATTGTTAGCCTATGTGTTGCCTCACTGCCTCCTCTTTCAGTATGACTTTAGCACCATCTTCTTCCTTGATAAAGATAGATGCAAAGTGCACATTTACTACCTCAGCCATGCCCTCTGCCTCCATCCCTTGTTTGGTCCTTAATTGGCACTGCTTTTCCTTTTACCACCCTTTTCCTATTATATACCTATAAAAGACTTTTGGATTCCCTTTGATATTGGCTGCTATCTCTTTGCCTCTCGCTTTTCTCACTTCTCCTCTAAACTTTCTATGTTCAGCTTTGTTCTCACTTGTATTATCAACCTGACATTTGTCATACATATCTGCTTCATCTTATTCTCTATCACTTCATCCAGAGAGGTCTGGCTTCGTTTGCCACACCTTTCCTCCTCGTGGGAATGTTCCTTGACTGTTGCTGAACTATCTTCATTTTAAAGGCAGCACATAGTTGAATTATAGTTTTGCCTGCCAATCTTTTATTCCAATTTACCTGGGCCAGGTCTGTTCTCACCCCGTTGAAATTGGTGCTCCCCTAATTCATTATTTTTACTTGGGATTGTTCCTTTGTCCTTTTCCATAACTAACCTAAAGCTTGATACTATTATCACTGGCCGCGAAATGTTCCGTTACTGATACTTGATTCTCTTTACCGACCTCATTCCCCAGAACCATATCCAGCAATGAACCTCCTTCCTCATTGGACTGGAAATATACAGATGTAGAAAATTCTTCTGAACACACTTCAGAAACTCTTCCCCCTCTCTTCCCTTTACACTATTACTATCCCAGTCTTTATTAGGATAATTAAAATCCCCCATTATCGCTATTCTATAGTTCTTCCGCCTCTCTGTAATTTCCTTGCAAATGTGTTCCTCTATATCTTTCCCATTAGTTGGTGGCCTATAGAATTCCCCCAGCAAAAGAATGATAACCTCTATTGTTTCTTAGCTGTAACCAAATAGGCCCCTTGACCCCTCTAGCGCATTCTCTTTGCAGCACTGTAATTCTCCTGAATTGAGACTGCCATCCCTTCTTTCTTTCCTTCCTAATCTTTCCTGAACATCTTGTATCCAGAAATATATAGCACCCAGTCCTGTCCTTTTGAGCTACGTGTCCGTTATCGCCACAGCATATTCCCTATCTGCACCTGCAGCTCACTGAACCTTATTTACCATGCTCTGTGCATCTAGATACATGCATGGAAGACCCAAGTTCTGAAGAAGGGTCACTGACCTGAAATGTTAACTCTGCTTCTCTCTCCACAGCTGCTGCCAGACCTGCTGAGTATTTCCAGCATTTCTTGTTTTTATTTCAGATTTCCAGCATCTGCAGTATTCTGCTTCTAATTTAGACCTTATTGTATTGCTTCTTAGTCTAACCCCAGCTAATACCTTACCATTTCTTAATCTATATCCATGCAATTTTTTTTTGTTTAGATCAATTTGAAATGAAGGAATATCTGGAATATTTCACTGACAGAGACGAATAAACCATTACAAAATCACTATAAGTTTATATGTTATAAGTGTTCACAAAAATAAACTGAATACCTTACCTGTTGAACAGTAAAAAGTAGAATATGTACAATACTCTGGAGCATGAGAGTGTTTAACCACAAAATGAATTTTTGAAAGTGTTTAATGTTGCACAATGATCAATGTCAGTTTTCACTTGAAATAAACAGCTGCATCTGTGAAAAGGCCTGAAGCAAAACATACAGCAACATCACTGAAAATCTGGCAGCTGCTGATAGGCATGTCTTCCAAATAATAACTCAATTGAGATGATTCAATTAACTCAAAGCACAAAGTTGAAACTGGTATAAAAACAAGAAATGCTGGAACCACTCAGCAGGTCTGGCAGCATCTGTGGAAAGAGAAGCAGAGTTAACGTTTCGGGTCAGTGACCCTTCTTCGGAACTGACAAATATTAGAAAAGTCACAGGTTATAAGCAAGTGAGGTGGGGGTGGGGCAAGAGATAACAAAGGAGGTCTAGATTGGACCAGGCCACATAGCTGACCAAAAGGTCACGGAGCAAAGGCAAACAATATGTTAATGGTGTGTTGAAAGACAAAGCATTAGTACAGATTAGGTGTTAATACACTGAATATTGAACAGCAGCAAGTGCAAACCTGAAAAAAAAACAGTGGATAAGCAAACTAGACAAACTAAGATGAAATGAAATAAATGCAAAAAAAATTGTAAAAAATGTAAAAAAGAATGTAAAAAAAAGGAAGAAAAAAATAACTAAAAATGAAAGTAAAATGGGGGGCTGTCATGCTCTGAAATTATTGAACTCAATGTTCAGTCCGGCAGGCTGTATTGTGCCTATTCGGTAGATGAGATGCTGTTCCTCGAGCCTGCGTTGATGTTCACTGGAACACTGCAGCAATCTCAGTTGAAACTGGTGTTGTTCCCGATAGTCCCTTGCAGTTCACAAATATTCTGCATGTTCTTTCAGCTTTACCACTAAGAAATTGAGTGATTTAGGAATTGGGATCACTTCAAATCTTTGGATACCTGGAATAATTATGGACTGGGTGAGACTAAGAGATCCCAGTAATCTGATTTAACTCCATGCACCTCCTCACAAGGAGAGTCCTCTAACCATCTATTGCGCTATTTCATTTCACATACAAACATACGAATTCGGGGCAGGAGTAGGCCACTTGTCCCTGCGAGCCTGCTCCGACATTCAATAAGTTCATGGCTGATCAGATTATTCCACATTTCCACCTACCCTCGATAACCTTTCACCTCCTTGCTTATCAAGAATCTATCTACCTCTGCCTTAAAAATATTCAAAGACTCTGCTTCCACCGCCTTTGGAGGAAGAGAATTCCAAAGACTCACAACCCTCTGAGAGAAAAAATTTCTCCTGTCTTAAATGGGCTACCCCTTATTTTTAAACAGTGAACTCTAGTTCTAGATTCTCCCACAAGGGGAAACATCATTTCCACATCCACCCTGTCAAGACCCCTCAGGATCTTATATGTTTCAATCAAGTCTCCTCTTACTCTTCTAAATTCCAGTGGATACAAGCCTAGTCTGTCCAATCTTTCCTCGTAAGATAGCCCGCCCATTCCAGGTATTAATCTAGTAAACCTTCTCTGTACTGCCTCCAACGCATTTACATCCTTCCTTAAATAAGGAGACCAGTACTGTCCACAGTACTCCAGATGTGGTCTCACCAATGCCCTGTATAACTGAAGCATAACCTCCCTACTTTTGTATTCAATTCCCCTTGCGATAAACAATAACATTCTACTAGCTTTCCTAACTACGTGCTGTACCTGCATACTAACCATTTGCGATTCATGCACTAGGACACCCAGATCCCTCTGCATCTCAGAGCTCTGCAATCTCTCACCATTTCAATAATATGCTTCTTTTTTATTCTTCATGCCAAAGTGGACAATTTCATACTTTCCCACACTATAGTCCATTTGCCAAGTCTTTGCCCACTCACTTAACCTATCTATATCCCTTTGTAGCCCCCTTATGTCCTCTTCACAACTTACTTTCCTATCTTTGTGTCATCAGCAAATTTAGCAACCATACATTCAGTCCCTTCATCCAAGTCATTTATATAAATTGTAAAAAAGTTGAGGCCCCAACACTGATCCCTGTGGCACACCACTTGTTAACTCTTGCCAACCAGAAAAAGACCTATTTATGCCTACTCTCTGTTTCCTGTTAGCTAGCCAATCTTCTGTCCATGCCAATATGTTATCCCCTACACCATGAACTTTTATTTTCTGCCAGTTCTTGTCTGTCTCACTGTGATTATTAACAACACTAAATTACTAGATTTCCTGTGTTAAAGCCAGAACCATTACATTGCTCAGACCACCTAAACTCATTTCATGTAAGTCCCTTGGAGCCAACATAGAGGAACCCACCATTCCCTCTATCTGGGGCTGGGTTTGAACTCGGATCCTAGAGGGTACAAGCTCAACGTGTAACCGAAGTGCAAAAGATTACTCTAAATCTATCACTTTTACCATTCCACAGTTGTTTTCTAGATTGAGCTGTGTGTGTAGTTTTGGTTTTAAAGGGCTGGATTTTTAAAGTCCCCAGGGGGCAGTGGAGGGTGCGAGCATGACTTAGGGAGGGCAAATAAAGCGAGGGAATACACAATAAACGGGAGGATACTGAGAGGGGTAGAAGAAGTGCATGTTCACATCCCTGAAGGTGGCAGGACAGGTAGAGAGAGTGGTGAAGAAGGCATACGAATGCTTTCCTTTATTGGCTGAGGTCTAGAATTCAAAAGCAGGGATGTAATGCTGGAACTGTATAAAATGCTGGTTAGGTCACAGCTGGAGTATTGTGTACAGTTCTGGCCACCACATTACAGGAAGGACATAATTGCTCTGGAGAGAGTGCAGAGGAGATTTACAAGAATGTTGCCAGGGCTTGGAAGTTGCAGTTATGAGGAAAGATTGGATCGGCTAGGGTTGTTTTCCTTAGAATAGAGGAGGCTGAGGGGCGATTTAATTGAAGTGTACAAAATTATGAGGGGCCTAGATAGAGTAGACAGGAAGGACCTGTTTCCCCTAGCGGAGAGGCCAATTACCAGGGGGCACAGATTTAAGGCGATTGGTAGAAGGATTAGAGGGGTGATCAGGAAAACCTTTTCACCCAAAGGGTGGTGGGTGTCTGGAATTCACTGCCAGGAACGGTGGTGGAGGCGGCAACCCTTAATTCTTTCAAAAGGTACCTGGACATGTACCTGAAATGCTTTAACCGTCAAGGCAATGGACCAGGTGCTGGAAGGTGGGATTAGATTGAGCGGCTAGTTTTTTCGGCTGGCACTGACACAATGGGCTGAATGGCCTTCTTTTGTGCCATAGTTTCTTTATGGTTCTGTGAAGATCGTGTTCTTGGAGGGCAGCACTGAGTGCCACCACCTAGGGAACGTGAAGCTATTTACAAAGGGCCACTGGGATGGAACAGGCTTCCAGTTCAGTGCCTGTTGAGATCATTGAAGTGCTCATTAACAGGCTTGTCAGCAGTAGTTTTCAACTTTTAAAGGCTGAGAACAGGGAAGACACCGGGCTGAATTTTATGGTGGTGGGTGCACAAAACAGCGGTGGTGTCGCTTGTGATATGAGTGGCAAATTACGGTGGGCGGTGTTTTCAATAATGGCAGGAGTTATTCCCCCCCAATCACATGGCGGGACGTGACAAAGGAGACATTGTTCGCGCATCACCTGATGTTGCAGCAGGTGCTGGGATCATCTTTAAAAGCCTGCCTGCCCTGTATATACTCTCTTCATGTATTCAGTATCAGCTCATTGAGCAACACCTCTATACTGTTAAAAACAATTAGTAACTCAGCAAGGAGCGCCCTGGAATGCTTCTGATCAGGTCAGATGTCTGAGCAAGCGTGGCCCGATGGTTAAGTGATGCTGCCCTGTTGAATTTCCTCCCGGATGCAAGGGAAAAGTTGGGCAGTCCATTTCCGTAACCATGATAAGAAGAGGTTCTCCCACCTGACCACGCAAGCTTGAGCAGAGATCACACAGGAGGTCAGCAGCCGTGGGGTCACCCAAGGAAACTGGTCCAATGTAGAAAGAGAGTCAAAGACCAGCAGAGGTAAGTGGAACATTCCAAAACTGATTGTTGTGATCTGGTTATCACCAAAGGGAATGCGATATGAGGGCCACGACCATTCCAAACACAGGGGTGGTAATAGTAGATCGATGGCAGAATATTGTGAAGGGCTATGGTAAGGACCGAAGTAACTCTCTCCGAGTGTCACCCTCTCGAGTAGTCACTCAGTCCCAGGGAAACTCTGTCCCAGTGTAACTCCCTTTCATGGTGTTACTCTGTCCAGGTGTATCTCTCTCTCACGGTGTCACTCTGTCCCGGAGAAACACCCCCTCAAAGTGTCACTCTGTGCCAGTGTAACTCTTTCCCACGGTGTCACTCTGTCCTGGTTTAACTCCCAATCACAGTGTCACTGTGTCCAGGTTTATCAACTTCTCATGGTGTCACTCTGTCCCGGTGTAACGTCCTCTCAGGGTTTCATTCTGTCCCAGTGTAACTCCCTCTCACGGTATCACTCTGTACCGGTGTAACTCTCTCCCATGGTGCCATTTATGCTGCTGTAACTCCCTCTCATGGTGTCACTCTGTCCCGGTGTAACTCACAGTCATGGTGTCACTCTATCCTGGTATAACTCTCTCTCACAGTGTCACTCAGTCCCGAGGCAACTCTCTCTCACAGTGTCACTCAGTCCCGATGCAACTCTCTCTCACAGTGTC
This sequence comes from Heterodontus francisci, assembly GCF_036365525.1. Lineage (NCBI taxonomy): Eukaryota > Metazoa > Chordata > Chondrichthyes > Heterodontiformes > Heterodontidae > Heterodontus > Heterodontus francisci. The sequence goes on along the minus strand of NC_090386.1, from coordinate 16,343,300 downwards.
ACTCAGTCCCGGTGTAACTCTCTCTCACAGTGTCACTCAGTCCCGGTGTAACTCTCTCTCACAGTGTCACTCAGTCCCGGTGTAACTCTCCCTCACAGTGTCACTCAGTCCCGGTGTAACTCTCTCTCACAGTGTCACTCAGTCCCGGTGTAACTCTCTCTCACAGTGTCACTCAGTCCCGGTGTAACTCTCTCTCACAGTGTCACTCAGTCCCGGTGTAACTCTCCCTCACAGTGTCACTCATCCCGGTGTAACACTCTCTCACAGTGTCACTCAGTCCCGGTGCAACTCTCCCTCACCGTGTCTCTCTGTCTGGGTATAACACTCTCTCATGGTGTCACTCTGTCCTGGTGTATCTCTGGCTCACACGTTGTCATTCTGTCCCAATGTAACTCCCTTTACGGTGTCACTCTGGCCCAGTGTAAGTCTCTCTCACGGTGTCACTCAGTCCCGAAGTAACTCTCTCTGGCCGTGTCACTTTGTCCCGGTGTAACTCTCTTTCACGGTGGCAGTCTGTCCTGGTATAACTCCATCGCATGCTGCCCCTCTGTCCCGGTGCAACTCCCTCTCATGGTGTCACTTTGTCCCGGTGTAACTCCCTCCCTGGAATTTATTCAGTCCTGGTATAACTCTCTCTCACGGTGTCACTCTGTCCTGGTGTATCTCAGTCTCACGTTGTGCTTCTGTCCCGGTGTAGTTCCCTCTTACAGTGTCACACTGGCCAAGTGTAACTCGGTCTCACTGTGTCACTCAGTCCCATTGTTACTCTCTCTCACAGTGTCACTCTGAGGTGAACACCGGGAAGAGGGAAATATTGGTGAGGTGAACACTGGGGACAGGGCAATGTTGGTGAGGTGAACACCGGGGACAGGGCAATGTTGGTGAGGTGAACACTGGGGACAAGGAAATATTGGTGAGGTGAACACTGGGGACAGGGAAATATTGGTGAGGTGTACACCGGGGACAGGGCAATGTTGGTGAGGTGAACACTGGGGACAGTGCAATGTTGGTGAGGTGAACACCGGGGACAGGGCAATGTTGGTGAGGTGAACACCGGGGACAGGGCAATGTTGGTGAGGTGAACACTGGAGACAGTGCAATGTTGGTGAGGTGAACACCGGGGACAGGGCAATGTTGGTGAGGTGAACACTGGAGACAGTGCAATGTTGGTGAGGTGAACACCGGGGACAGGGCAATGTTGGTGAGGTGAACACCGGGTACAGGGAAATATTGGGTACAAACCATGTAAAGGATCATGTAAGTCAAGTACACACCATCAAGACTCACCGGCAAAACTGGCGGTGGCGGCCAGCCTGGTTGTAGACTGAGCGCAGCAACTGAAGAGCTGAAGTGTGGTAGAGAGCCTCCAGCGAAATCACCAACAACAAAAGCATATCTGCAAAAGCGCTATCGTGACATCCAAACCAGGGAAGGAGCAGGTTGTTGAGTACCTGGTAGGTGTTTCTATTTAATAGTATCGAAAATAAAGGCATGCCAGGGGACCTCAGCCTAGTGGAATGCACATCCTGGGCATTGTGGGAAATCCTGGACACTTCTCGTGGCCTGGTTGACCACATGTGCAGGAAGTGTTGGCACCTAGTGCAACACGAGCTCTAGGTTTTCCAGCTTCAGCAGCAGCTTGACTCCCTACAACACATCCGCAAGGCTGAGACCTTCGTGGACAGCGCCTTTCTGGTGGTGGTCATCCCACAGCTTAAAAATGTGCAAGCAGAGAGGGAATGGGTGACCGCCAGAAGGGCAAGGAGGTAGAGCATGGCTACCCGACCCGAACCTGACGGGACCCGACGACATGTTTTGGGTTCAGGTCGGTTTGCTCTTCCGGGTCTGGCATTCGGGACCGGATCGGGTCGGGCCGGGTCGGACACAGTGGCAGTGCTGCCTTTTCATCAGGCAGGAAAGGGAAGTAAGAGTAAATGGCATTAATTTCCAGTAGTCGAGTTGGGTTGGGTCAGGTATGGGAAAAAAAACCAAAGGACTCGGGCCCGGGTCAAGTTCGGGTTAGTTGCAGTCGGGTCGGGCCCGGGTCAGGTTTAAATTGTATACCCGGGCAGGCCTTTACAAGGAAGATCAGGCAGGCAGGGCAGAGCTCCCCTGAATGCATCTCGTTCTCCAGTTCTGAATACTGGTGAGAATGATGGTTGCTCTGGGTAATGCAGGCAGAGCTAAGTCCATGGCACAGTGAGTGCTCAGCTGCACAGGAAGGAAGGAAGAAGAGTGGGAGAGCAACAGTGGTTGGGAATTCGATAGTGAAAGGAACAGACAGGTGCTTCTAAGGCCGCAGATGTGACTCCAAGATGATATGTTGCCTCCCTGGTGCCAGGGTCAAGGATGTCACTGAGTGGCTGCAGAACATTCTGAGGGGGGGGGGGGTGGGGGGGGAGTATAAATAACCAGAGGTCATGGTCCTTATTAGTCCCAGTGGCAGGAAGAGTTTAGAGAACTAGGAGAGAGATTGAAAAGCAGGATCTCAAAAGGTACTAATCTCTCATTACTCCCGTGCCGCATGCTAGTGAGTACATAAATAGTAAGGTAGAGCTGATGAATATGTGGCTGGACAGATGGTGCAAGAGGGAGGGCTTTAGATTCCTGATGCAGTGTGAGACTGCTTCTGGGGGCGGTGGGACCTGTACAAGCCTGACAGGTTGCATCTCAACAGGGTCAGGACCAATTTTGTTACAATCCCATTAGAGATCAGTAACTTTTTAAAAAAGAAGTTCGAACTCCCAGTTATTACAGAAAGAATTACACCAGAAGAGTTAAACAAAGCAAAACACTACTAACTTGCTACAATTTGAAATCACTCATACTTTAAACTTACAATTTTAACAGAACATGAAGACATATGCTTTAAACTCTAAATGTCAACAGAACACCCCCATTTGACTTTTATATCCACCCCAAGCATCATCCCATACTTTCCCAAGCATTCCCCCATACTGTTCAGCATCTTGGCGATCCAAAGTGTACCACAGCTCTTAGGAATTCACTTCGGGGGATCTTCCTTAGTTTCTCAGCTATGTTCTGAGGTATGAGATTTCCTGGGAATTCTCACTCTAGCATTTGCTAGGCAACCCTCCATTTCTCTTTCAACACCTCACAAATCATGATTTCCCAGCTTGAGTATGGGCCTTACTCAAATCAGAAACATCCCTGGTTGTGACGGTCTTCCTGTTCCCGAGTGCAGTTGCTTTCAAAGCCAACTGCCTTTCAAAGCCAACTGCATGACTGTAAGCAAGCAGAGATAAAACACCTGACCAACAGGCATCTCCTTGCATCATCCAACTCCATAGCAATGTGGTACATTTGGGATGTCTCAGCTAGTAATTTAAGCTAATTACCTCCAACTCCAAAAGATCTCTTTGATTTTGGATATGCACATGAATAATTAATATTGCTAACAATGTCAGGACAATTCCTCTATACTTTCTGGCTACAGTTCCCCAACTAAACAAGTCAACCTGCTGTTTTATGGCTCTCACATCTCTAACTCTGTGTCTGTCAGTAAACATGGAAGGATCTTTGAAATAAAATCTCTTGGGAGCTTCTGCAACCTTTTGAACTCTAGAATTTCAGTTATCTTACAGCTACACACTTATTTACCCCAAAACTAAAAGTGACCTCTAAAATATTAATACAAACCATGTACTAGATGATCCTAACAATATCCTGGCAGGGGGTTTTACTAGTGCTGTTGTGGAAAGTTTAAACTAACTTGACAGGGAGATGGGCACCTGAGAGTAGATTCAGGAGAGAAATAAGGCTGGAAATGGAGGGCAGGAAATTAGTAAGCATGTTTGGAAGGCAGAGGAAACAAAGGCTGCAAAACAGCCAACAAAGGAGTTTGGCAGTGCTGAATGGTATACACTTCAATGCAAAAAGTTTAGGGAATAAGGCAGATGAGTAGAGAGCACAGATTGACACGAGGGAGTATGATATTATAGCTATTACTGAGACATAGCTGAAAGAAGGGTAGGAATGGCAGCTCAACATTCCTGGATACAGGGTTTTCAGACAAGATAGAGAAGGGGATTACAAAAAAGGAAGGGGTCTGCAATATTGATTAAAGAAACAATTATAGCTATGAGGAGGGACGAGGGGTCAGTTCTAGAATTAGTTTTAGGGAATGAAGCTGGACAGGTGGAAGGGATATCAGTTGCTGATCACTTTGGTGGAAGTATTTGGTGGAACCATAATTCAGTTAGTTTTAGGATAGTTCTGGAAAAAAGACAAAGATAGACCAGGAATAAGAATTCTCAACTTGGGAAAAGCTAATTTTACTAAGTTGAGATGTGATTTAGCTAAAGAGGACTGGAGAAAGCTACTTGATGGTAAGTCAGTGCCACATCAGTGGAGGCATTCAAGGAAGAGGTGGTGAGGGTCCAGATGAAGTATGTTTCCTTAAAGAAAAAGGGTAGAACTAACAAATCCAGAGCACCCAGGATATCAAGGGGCTTAAAGGAGAGCATTATGATAAAAATGGAAGCTTATGACAGATACTGAGGGCTCAATACTGCAGAAAACCTAGAGGAGCATAAAAAATGTTTGGGTGAAATGAAAAAGGAGATTAGGAAAACCAGAGAGGGAATGAAAAAATACTGGCAAGAAAAATCAAGGAAAACCCAAAGATTTTTAAAAAATACTTAAAATACTTAGCATCTGTTTTCACAAGAGAGGGACGATAGAGACATTGCAAACAGGGAGGAGGAATATGAAATGTTAAATGAAATTAACATCTTGAGAGAGGAAGTATTATGGGATTTAAGGTCTTTGAAAGTCGATAAATCTGCAGGCCCAGATTAAATGTATCCTTGGCTGTTGAGGGAAGCAAAAGAAAAAATTGGAGGTTCTGACTATTTTCCAATCCTCTCTGGTCACAGGTGTGGCACTAGAAGAGTGGAAGATAGCTAATGTTGTATCGTTGTTTAAAAAGTAAGAAAGGGATAGACTGAGTAATTACAAGTCAAGCAGCCTAACAGCAGTAGTGGGAAAATTATTGGAAAAAATTCTGAGGGACAGGGTATGTCCAGCGTATGGATCAATCTGCAGAACTTGCAGAAAGACCAACCACTGGGAAAAGATGTGCAGAACAAGGCAAGAAGGTGGTAGATGCGTCATCAGAGCCAGAGTAACAGGGCGAAGGAAGAGTACCGCAGGGATCGGTGCTGGGACCCTTGCCGTTTGCAGTGTACATTAATGATTTAGATGTGAATATAGGAGGTATGATCAGTAAGTTCGCAGATGACACAAAAATTGGTGGTGTCGTTAATAGTGAGGAGGAAAGCCTTAGCTAACAGGACTATATAGATGGGCTGGTAAGAAGTGCAGAGCAGTGGCAAATGAAATTTAATCCTGAGAAGTGTGAGGTGATGCATTTTGGGAGGACTAACAAGGCAAGGGAATATACAATGGATGGTAGGACCCTAGGAAATACAGAAGGTCAGAGGGACCTTGGTGTACTTGTCCATAGATCACTGAAGGCAGCAGCACAGGTAGATAAGGTGATTAGGAAGGCATATGGGATACTTGCCTTTATTAGCTGAGGCATAGAATATAAGAACAGGGAGATTATGATGGAGCTGTATAAAAGGCTTGTTAGGCCACAGCTGGAGTACTGTGTACAGTTCTGGTCACCACACTATAGGAAGGATGTGATTGCACTGGAGAGGGTGCAGAGGAGATTTACCAGGACGTTGCCTGGGCTGGAGTGTTTCAGCTATGAAAAGAGACTGAAAAGGCTAGGGTTGTTTTCCTTAGAGCAGAGAAGGCTGAGGGGGGACCTGATTGAGGTATACAAAATTATGAGGGGCATTTATACATTAGATAGAAAGAAACTTTTTCCCTTAGCGGAGGGGTCAATAACCAGGGGGCATAGATTTAAGGTAAGAGGCAGGAGGTTTAGAGGGAATTTGAGGAAAGATTTGTTCACCCAGAGGGCAGTTGGTATCTGGAACGCACTGCCTGAAGAGGTGGTAGAAGCAGGAACTCTCACAACATTTAAGAGGTATTTAGATGAGCACTTGAAACGCCATAGCACACAAGGCTACGGGCTAGGTGTTGGAAAATAGGATTAGAATAGGTAGGTGCTTGATGGCCGGCACAGACACGATAGGCTGAAGGGCCTGTTTCTGTGCTGTATGAATCTATGATGCTGAACCAAAACATCCATACCTTGGAAGATGGTGATGGGTTTGAGAACATGAACCATAGGAACCATATTGCACGAAATGTCCAGATGTGACAGTTCCCAGAGAAAAGAAATTCACACAACCATTCAGATGAGGAAGAGGCTGAGAAATAAGTCTGCAACGATAAATCTGAAGGTGAAGATTGATACTGGAGCGCAGAGTAACATCATCCCGCTCAGACTATACCAGAAGATCTTTCCTGAAAATTTGGAGAAAAATGGTTATCCAAGGGAAGGTGCTCTGAAACCAAACATCATGCTAACAGCAAACGGGGCAACTGAGATTAGACAGCTAGGAACAACCTAAATCAGAAGGACACACAAAGGAAAAAATGTTAACTATATGTTCTACGTCACAGAAATAGATGGTCCACCTATGCTGGGGTTGAGCAGTTGTGAAGAGCTGCAGATTATCTCAGTAAATTATGGAGGCGACACTGAGGGTTGTAAATCAAGATGTTTGCAACCAATGGTGTGGATTTATGGATTAGAAACTGGACTGAAATAACAACATTCGAGCTGCTGTACATAGTTTTAAGATGTTCTTTGCACTTTTTAATTTGCACTATGGGTAGGTAGAGATTTTTAATCACCATTCTCACTGATGATGTGGTTTTCTTTGAAAAGCACCCTCCGACAAGAAGCAAAGAAGATCTAGGCATAAAGGTTCATCACCTAGTGAACGTAACACCACCGAAACTGAGTCAAATTAGAGATGAGGCCAGCAAAGACAAGGAGTTACAGATGCTATCTCAGCAAGTGATCCAGGGATAGCCTGATAGGATACAACACACACAGCCAACAATACTGGTCTATCAGAGATGACATCTCACTAGAAGATGGTGTTCTGCCGGCCGGATCCAGAATAATCATACCCAAAACAATGCAGGAAGAATTTCTCCAAAAGATACACGAAGGCCATATGGGAATGAAGAAGTGTAAGCTCAGAGCCAAATCAGCTGTGTACAGGATAGGCATATACAAAGATATTGAAAATACGGTGTCTGTACTGTAGGAATCGATTTGTTCACACATAATCAAGAATGGTATCTCATAGTCATAGACTACTACTCAAAATCTCCTTTTATCCGGAAGATGAAAGACTTGAGAGCCACAACAGTAATCTCAGCAGTACGAGTTCGGTTTGCTGAGCAAGGGATTCCTGAAAGGTTAATATGTGACAATGGCACCCAATTTACATGCAGAGAATTTAAGGAATTTTCTGGCCAGTATGGGTTCAACACCACACTACCCACGGATTTATAACATGACACATCCAAATGGTCAAAAGAACATTTGTGAAATGCCAAGAGACGAAGGAAGACCCAAACCTGGCCTTATTGTCACTCCAATACACACCTCTCAAGGCTGACATGAAATCACCTGAAGAGCTGTTAAATGGAAGAAAATATAAGATGACCCTGCCAAGCAAAATATATCCTTCAAGTGACCAGGAGGAAGTGAGACAACAACTCACTGAAGCACAGGTAAGAGGAGAGCAACACTTCAACAAATATGCTAAATCCCTACCCAAGTTGTTGAAAGGCCAAACTGTACACGTACAGGATCCAATCATGAAAACCTGGAGCCCAGCAAAAGCTGATAGTGAAGCTGAGACTCCAAAATTATATATCATTGAGACCGAAACTGGTTATCAAATGAGAAGGAACACAATCCATATTCGACCTACACCTGAGCTGGAACAACAGAAAAGACCATTAATAACACCGGAAACAAGCGAGACAACATGAAAAACATCACCAGCAAGTGACACAACATCGCCTGTACAATGTGCCATCTCACCAGAGAGCAACAAATGTCAAATCTACAAGATGGAGGCACATCTTACCACCCAACCGTGAATAATATTTAAAAAAATCTTTCTTTTGGGCCTCCTTATCTCGAGAGACAATGGATACGCGCCTGGAGGTGGTCAGTGGTTTGTGAAGCAGCGCCTGGAGTGGCTATAAAGGCCAATTCTGGAGTGACAGGCTCTTCCACAGGTGCTGCAGAGAAATTTGTTTGTTGGGGCTGTTGCACAGTTGGCTCTCCCCTTGCGCCTCTGTCTTTTTTCCTGCCAACTACTAAGTCTCTTCGACTCGCCACAATTTAGCCCTGTCTTTATGGCTGCCCGCCAGCTCTGGCGAATGCTGGCAACTGACTCCCACGACTTGTGATCAATGTCACACGATTTCATGTCGCGTTTGCAGACGTCTTTATAACGGAGACATGGACGGCCGGTGGGTCTGATACCAGTGGCGAGCTCGCTGTACAATGTGTCTTTGGGGATCCTGCCATCTTCCATGCGGCTCACATGGCCAAGCCATCTCAAGCGCCGCTGACTCAGTAGTGTGTATAAGCTGGGGATGTTGGCCGCTTCAAGGACTTCTGTGTTGGAGATATAGTCCTGCCACCTGATGCCAAGTATTCTCCGAAGGCAGCGAAGATGGAATGAATTGAGACGTCGCTCTTGGCTGGCATACGTTGTCCAGGCCTCGCTGCCGTAGAGCAAGGTACTGAGGACACAGGCCTGATACACTCGGACTTTTGTGTTCCGTGTCAGTGCGCCATTTTCCCACACTCTCTTGGCCAGTCTGAACATAGCAGTGGAAGCCTTACCCATGCGCTTGTTGATTTCTGCATCTAGAGACAGGTTACTGGTGATAGTTGAGCCTAGGTAGGTGAACTCTTGAACCACTTCCAGAGCGTGGTCGCCAATATTGATGGATGGAGCATTTCTGACATCCTGCCCCATGATGTTCGTTTTCTTGAGGCTGATGGTTAGGCCAAATTCATTGCAGGCAGACGCAAACCTGTCGATGAGACTCTGCAGGCATTCTTCAGTGTGAGATGTTAAAGCAGCATCGTCAGCAAAGAGGAGTTCTCTGATGAGGACTTTCCGTACTTTGGACTTCGCTCTTAGACGGGCAAGGTTGAACAACCTGCCCCCTGATCTTGTGTGGAGGAAAATTCCTTCTTCAGAGGATTTGAACGCATGTGAAAGCAGCAGGGAGAAGAAAATCCCAAAAAGTGTGGGTGCGAGAACACAGCCCTGTTTCACACCACTCAGGATAGGAAAGGGCTCTGATGAGGAGCCACCATGTTGAATTGTGCCTTTCATATTGTCATGGAATGAGGTGATGATACTTAGTAGCTTTGGTGGACATCCGATCTTTTCTAGTAGTCTGAAGAGACCACGTCTGCTGACGAGGTCAAAGGCTTTGGTGAGATCAATGAAAGCAATGTAGAGGGGCATCTGTTGTTCACGGCATTTACCATCTTACCACCCAACCGTGAATAATATTTAAAAAAATACACGCTATAAAAGACTCTAAAAAGGGCTTCAGATTATTTCCACAAATTGGATGATAATCTTTATTTATATTGACAGTTATATTGATATAGGGACATTATGTTTTAAAGAAAGAGGGACGTTATATATGTATATATTGTTATACCATCTGTAAATGTGTTAGAAACTAATTAGCTAGGAACTAGTTGTAATGTGTAAATATTGCAGTGGGGGGAAGTCATGTTATATGTAACACAAGAAGCACTGGAATCAGGCTCTACAGTACAGAGCATTGTGCTGAATTAAACAGACCAACTCCAGCCTCTTCCAAGTTTAAGTGTGATTCTTTCCAACATCTGGGCACCAGAAACAACATAAAGATGAAACAGAGCCTGATTGCCTCTTAAACTTTGCAATTCATGGTAATTTTTAATCTTAACTCAAATATTAAAATACAGATTGCAGAACTGAATCTACCTGCGGCAAAAAAATTAGAACTCGTATAAGTCCTAATATTTCCTCACACTTGCAAATCATTGTTTTTAAGCTTGGAATGCTCACATGATCAATTTGTTCCTAATCAGGGTTCCATCATGATTTATCCTCCACTTCTGATGAAGGGTCACTGACCTGAAACGTTAACTCTGCTTCTCTCTCCACAGATCAGTTAGATTTGCTAAGTATTTCCAGCATTTCTTGTTTTTATTTCAGATTTCCAGCATCTGCAGTATTCTGCTTCTAATTTAGACCTTATTGTATTGCTTCTTCGTCTAACCCCAGCTAATACCTTACCATTTCTTAATCTATATCCATGCAATTTTTTTGTTGTAGATCAATTTGAAATGAAGGAATATCTGGAATATTTCACTGACAGAGACGAATAAACCATTACAAAATCACTATAAGTTTATATGTTATAAGTGTTCACAAAAATAAACTGAATACCTTACCTGTTGAACAGTAAAAAGTAGAATATGTACAATACTCTGGAGCATGAGAGTGTTTAACCACAAAATGAATTTTTGAAAGTGTTTAATGTTGCACAATGATCAATGTCAGTTTTCACTTGAAATAAACAGCTGCATCTGTGAAAAGGCCTGAAGCAAATATACAGCAACATCACTGAAAATCTGGCAGCTGCTGATAGGCATGTCATCCAAATAATAACTCAATTGAGATGATTCAATTAACTCAAAGCACAAAGTTGAAACTGGTGTTGTTCCCGATAGTCCCTTGCGGTTCACAAATATTCTGCATGTTCTTTCAGCTTTACCACTAAGAAATTGAGTGTTGGAGGAATTAGGACCACTTCAAATCTTTGGATACCTGGAATAATTATGGACTGGGTGAGACTAAGAGTAAGAAGCTGGTGGGGAGGGAATTAGGAGCTCGACCGGATAGATGATGCTGTGTTTGACAGGCTTCTGGGCCAATAGGATGACGGCATTTAACGCGCGCGAGGGGTATGACACGTGAGGCAACGGTCAGTCGAGGCGCGCGGCAGAAAAGGGCGAGAGGGGGGTAAAGGACGGGGTAAGGGAGAGAGGAGGGGGGTAACTGGGGTGGAGGAGGTGTAAGTGGTGGGAAGGAGGGGAGGTGGTGGGAGGAGGGGAGAGGGAAGGGTAAGGAGGAGGGGCAAGGGTAAGGGGAGGTAAGGAGGAGGGAAGGGGAGGTGGGGAGGGGGAGGTTGGGAAGGGGGAGGTTGAGGGGGAGGGGGGAGGTTGAGGGGGAGGTGGGTGGGGTGGGGTGGGGAGGTGGGGGGGGGAAGGGGAGGTGGGGAGGTTGAGGGGGAGGTGGGGGGGAAGGTGGGTGGGGAGGGGAGGTGGGGAGGGGGAAAGGTGGGGAGGGGAGGGGAGGGGGGAAAGGTGGGGAGGGGAGGGGAGAAAGGTGGGGAGGGGAGGGGAGGGGAGAAAGGTGGGGAGGGGAGGGGAGGGGAGGGGGAAAGGTGGGGAGGGGAGGGAGGGGGGAAAGGTGGGGAGGGGAGGGGAGGGGGGAAAGGTGGGGAGGGGAGGGGAGGGGAGGGGGGAAAGGTGGGGAGGGGAGGGGAGGGGGGAAAGGTGGGGAGGGGAGGGGGGAAAGGTGGGGAGGGGAGGGGAGGGGGGAAAGGAGGGGAGGGGGAAAGGTGGGGAGGGGAGGGGGGAAAGGTGGGGAGGGGAGGGGAGGGGGAAAGGTGGGGAGGGGAGGGGAGGGGAGGGGGGAAAGGAGGGGAGGGGAGGGGGGAAAGGTGGGGTGGGGAGGGGAGGGGAGGGGAGGGGGGAAAGGAGGGGAGGGGAGGGGGAAAGGTGGGGAGGGGAGGGGGGAAAGGTGAGGTGGGGAGGGGGGAAAGGTGGGGTGGGGAGGGGGGAAAGGTGGGTGGGGAGGTGGGAAAGGTGGGGTGGGGAGGTGGGGGGGGGGAAAGGTGGGGTGGGGGAAAGGTGGGGTGGGGAGGTGGGGTGGGGAGGTGGGTGGGGAGGTGGGAAAGGTGGGGTGGGAGGTGGGGTGGGGGAAAGGTGGGGTGGGGAAAGGTGGGGTGGGGAGGTGGGGTGGGGAGGTGGGGGGGGGGAAAGGTGGGGTGGGGAGGTGGGGTGGGGGGAAGGGTGGGGGAAAGGTGGGGTGGGGAGGTGGGGGGGGGAAAGGTGGGGTGGGGAGGTGGGGGGGGGGAAAGGTGGGGTGGGGAGGTGGGGTGGGGAGGTGGGGGGGGGGGAGGTGGGGGGGTGGGGAGGTGGGGGGGGGAAAGGTGAGGTGGGGAGGGGGGAAAGGTGGGGTGGGGAGGTGGGAAAGGTGGGGTGGGGAGGTGGGGTGGGGGAAAGGTGGGGTGGGGAGGTGGGGAGGTGGGGTGGGGGAAAGGTGGGGTGGGGAGGTGGGGAGGTGGGGTGGGGGAAAGGTGGGGTGGGGAGGTGGGGGGGGGGAAAGGTGGGGTGGGGAGGTGGGGTGGGGGAAAGGTGGGGTGGGGAGGTGGGGGGGGGAAAGGTGGGTGGGGAGGTGGGGGGGGGGGAAAGGTGGGGTGGGGAGGTGGGGGGGGGGAAAGGTGAGGTGGGGGGGGGAAAGGTGGGGTGGGGGGGAAAGGTGAGGTGGGGGGGGAAAGGTGGGGTGGGGAGGTGGGGAGGTGGGGGGGGGGAAAGGTGGGGTGGGGAGGTGGGGAGGTGGGGGGGGGGGAAAGGTGGGGAGGTGGGGGGGGGGAAAGGTGGGGAGGTGGGGGGGGGAAAGGTGGGGGGGGAAGGGGGGGGAAAGGTGGGGGGGGGAAGGGGGGGAGGTGTGGGGGGGGGGGAAGGAGGGGAGGGGGGAAAGGTGGGGTGGGGAGGTGGGGGGGGGAAAGGAGGGGAGGGGGGAAAGGTGGGGTGGGGAGGTGGGGGGGGGGGGAAAGGAGGGGAGGGGGGAAAGGTGGGGAGGTGGGGGGGGGAAAGGAGGGGAGGGGGGAAAGGTGGGGTGGGGAGGTGGGGGGGGGAAAGGAGGGGAGGGGGGAAAGGTGGGGTGGGGAGGTGGGGGGGGGGGGAAAGGAGGGGAGGGGGGAAAGGTGGGGTGGGGAGGTGGGGGGGGGGGAAAGGAGGGGAGGGGGGAAAGGTGGGGTGGGGAGGTGGGGGGGGGAAAGGAGGGGAGGGGGGAAAGGTGGGGTGGGGAGGTGGGGGGGGGGGAAAGGAGGGAGGGGGGAAAGGTGGGGTGGGGAGGTGGGGGGGGGGGGAAAGGAGGGGAGGGGGGAAAGGTGGGGTGGGGAGGTGGGGGGGGGGGAAAGGAGGGGAGGGGGGAAAGGTGGGGTGGGAAGGTGGGGTGGGGAGGTGGGGGGGGAAAGGTGGGGAGGGGGGGGGAAAGGTGGGGAGGGGGGGGGGGAAAGGTGGGGAGGGGGGGGGGGGAAAGGTGGGGAGGGGGGGGGGGAAAGGTGGGGAGGGGAGGGGGGAAAGGTGGGGTGGGGAGGTGGAGGGGGGAAAGGTGGGGTGGGGAGGTGGTGGGGGGAAAGGTGGGGAGGTGGTGGGGGAAAGGTGGGGAGGTGGTGGGGGAAAGGTGGGGAGGTGGTGGGGGGAAAGGTGGGGAGGTGGTGGGGGGAAAGGTGGGGAGGGGGGGGGGAAAGGTGGGGAGGGGAGGGGGGAAAGGTGGGGTGGGGAGAGGAGGGGGGAAAGGTGGGGTGGGGAGGTGGGGGGGGGGGAAAGGTGGGGTGGGGAGGTGGGGAGGTGGGGGGGGGGGAAAGGTGGGGTGGGGTGGGGAGGGGAGGGGGGAAAGGTGGGTGGGGTGGGGAGGGGAGGGGGGAAAGGTGGGTGGGGGAAGGTGGGGTGGGGAAGGTGGGTGGGGTGGGGAAGGTGGGGTGGGGAGGGTGGGTGGGTGGGGAAGGTGGGTGGGGAGGGGGTAAAGGTGGGGGGGGGAAGGTGGGTGGGGTGGGAAGGGGAGGGGGGGAAGGGTGGGGTGGGAAGGGGAGGGGGAAAGGTGGGGTGGGAAGGGGAGGGGGGAAAGGTGGGTGGGGAGGGGGGAAAGGTGGGTGGGGAGGGGAGAAAGGTGGGGGGGTGGGGAGGGGAGAAAGGTGGGGGGGTGGGGAGGGGAGAAAGGTGGGGGGGTGGGGAGGGGGAAAGGTGGGTGGGGAGGGGAGGGGGAAAGGTGGGGGGGGGAAGGTGGGTGGGGAGGGAAGGGGGAAAGGTGGGTGGGGTCAGGAGGGGAGGGGAGGGGGGAAAGGTGGGTGGGGGGAAGGTGGGTGGGGAGGGGAGGGGAGGGGGAAAGGTGGGGAGGGGGAAAGGTGGGGAGGGGAAGGTGGGTGGGGTGGGGAGGGGAGGGGGAAAGGTGGGGGGGGAAGGTGGGTGGGGAGGGGGGAAGGTGGGTGGGGAGGGGGGAAAGGTGGGGGGGAAGGTGGTGGGGAAGGGAGGGGAGGGGAAAGGTGGGGAGGGGGAAAGGTGGGGGGGGAAGGTGGGTGGGGTGGGGAGGGGAGGGGGAAAGGTGGGGGGGGGAAGGTGGGTGGGGAGGGGGGGAAGGTGGGTGGGGAGGGTGAAAGGTGGGGGGGGAAGGTGGTGGGGAGGGGAGGGGGGAAGGTGGTGGGGAGGGGAGGGGGAAAGGTGGGGGGGGGAAGGTGGGTGGGGTGGGAGGGGAGGGGAAAGGTGGGGGGGGGAAGGTGGGGGGGAGGGGAGGGGAGGGGGGAAAGGTGGGGGGGGAAGGTGGTGGGGAGGGGAGGGGGGAAAGGTGGGGGGGGGAAGGTGGTGGGAGGGGAGGGGAGGGGGGAAAGGTGGGGGGGGGGAAGGTGGTGGGAGGGAGGGGAGGGGGAAAGGTGGGGGGGGGAAGGTGGTGGGGAGGGGAGGGGAGGGGGGAAAGGTGGGGGGGGGAAGGTGGTGGGGAGGGGAGGGGAGGGGGGAAAGGTGGGGGGGGAAGGTGGTGGGGAGGGGAGGGGGGAAAGGTGGGGGGGGGAAGGTGGGGAGGGAGGGGGGGGGAAGGTGGGGAGGGAGGGGGGGGGAAGGTGGGGGGGAGGGAGGGGGGGGAAGGTGGGGGGAGGGGGGGGGGAAAGGTGGGTGGGGTCAGGAGGGGAGGGGAGGGGGGAAAGGTGGGTGGGGGGAAGGTGGGTGGGGAGGGGAGGGGAGGGGGAAAGGTGGGGAGGGGGAAAGGTGGGGAGGGGAAGGTGGGTGGGGTGGGGAGGGGAGGGGGAAAGGTGGGGGGGGGAAAGGTGGGTGGGGAGGGGGGAAAGGTGGGGGGGGAAGGTGGTGGGGAAGGGAGGGGAGGGGGAAAGGTGGGGAGGGGGAAAGGTGGTGGGGAAGGGAGGGGAGGGGGAAAGGTGGGGAGGGGGAAAGGTGGGGGGGGGAAGGTGGGTGGGGTGGGAGGGGAGGGGGAAAGGTGGGGGGGGAAGGTGGGTGGGGAGGGGGGGAAGGTGGGTGGGGAGGGTGAAAGGTGGGGGGGGAAGGTGGTGGGGAGGGGAGGGGGAAGGTGGTGGGGAGGGGAGGGGGGAAAGGTGGGGGGGGGAAGGTGGGTGGGGTGGGGAGGGGAGGGGGAAAGGTGGGGGGGGGAAGGTGGGGGGGAAGGTGGGGGGGGAAGGTGGTGGGGAGGGGAGGGGAGGGGGGAAAGGTGGGGGGGGAAGGTGGTGGGGAGGGAGGGGGGAAAGGTGGGGGGGGAAGGTGGTGGGGAGGGAGGGGAGGGGGAAAGGTGGGGGGGGGAAGGTGGTGGGGAGGGGAGGGGAGGGGGGAAAGGTGGGGGGGGGGAAGGTGGTGGGGAGGGGAGGGGAGGGGGGAAAGGTGGGGGGGGAAGGTGGTGGGGAGGGGAGGGGGGAAAGGTGGGGGGGGGAAGGTGGGAGGGAGGGGGGGGGAAGGTGGGGAGGGAGGGGGGGGGAAGGTGGGGGGGAGGGAGGGGGGGGGAAGGTGGGGGGGAGGGGGGGGGAAGGTGGGGGGGAGGGAGGGGGGGGAAGGTGGGGGGGAGGGAGGGGGGGGGAAGGTGGGGGGGAGGGAGGGGGGGAAGGTGGGGGGGGGGGGAAGGTGGGGGGGAGGGAGGGGGGGGGAAGGTGGGGGGGAGGGAGGGGGGAAGGTGGGGGGGGGAGGGAGGGGGGAAGGTGGGGGGGGGAGGGAGGGGGGGGAAGGTGGGGGGGGGAGGGAGGGGGGAAGGTGGGGGAGGGAGGGGGGGGAAGGTGGGGGAGGGAGGGGGGGGAAGGTGGGGGAGGGAGGGGGGGAGGGAGGGGGGAAGGTGGGGGGGGGGGAGGTGGGGGGAGGGAGGGAGGGGGGGAAGGTGGGGGAGGGAGGGGGGGAAGGTGGGGGAGGGAGGGGGGAAGGTGGGGGGGGGAGGTGGGGGGAGGGAGGGTGGGGGGGGGAGGTGGGGGGAGGGAGGGGAGGGGGGGAAGGTGGGGGAGGGAGGGGGGAGGGAGGGGGGAAGGTGGGGGGGGAAGGTGGGGGAGGGAGGGGGGGAGGGAGGGGGGAAGGTGGGGGGGGGAGGTGGGGGGAGGAGGGTGGGGGGGGGAGGTGGGGGAGGGAGGGTGGGGGGGGGAGGTGGGGGGAGGGAGGGAGGGGGGGAAGGTGGGGGGAGGGGGGGAGGGGCGGAAGGTGGGGGGGAAGGTGGGGGGGGGGAGGCGGGGGTGGGAGGGGGGGGGGAAGGTGGGGGAGGGAGGGGGGGGGGAAGGTGGGGGGAGGGAGGGAGGGGGGAAGGTGGGGGGGGAGGTGGGGGAAGGTGGGGGGAGGGAGGGAGGGGGGGGAGGTGGGGGGAGGGAGGGAGGGGGGGAAGGTGGGGGGGGAGGTGGGGGGAGGGGGGGGAGGTGGGGGGAGGTGGGGGGAGGGAGGGAGGGGGGGAAGGGGGGGGGAGGTGGGGGGAGGGGGGGGAGGTGGGGGGAGGTGGGGGGAGGGAGGGAGGGGGGAAGGGGGGGGAGGTGGGGGGAGGGAGGGAGGGGGGGGAAGGTGGGGGGGAGGTAGTGGGGGGGGAGGTAGAGGGGGGGAAGGTAGTGGGGGGGGAGGTAGAGGGGGGAAGGTAGGGGGGGAGGGAGGGGGGTAAGGTGGGGGGGGGAGGGAGGGGGGGAGTGTGGGGGGGGGGAGGTAGGGGGGGGAGGGAGGGGGGGAAGGTGGGGGGGGGGAGGTAGGGGGGGGGAGGGAGGGGGGGAAGGTGAGGGGGGGAAGGTGGGGGGGGGAGGAGGGGGGGAGTGTGGGGGGGGGAGGGAGGGGGGAAGGTGGGGGGGGAGGGGGGGAGGTAGGGCGGGGGAGGGAAGGAGGGGGGAAAGGTGGGGGGGGAAGGTAGGGGGGGGAAGGTGGAGGGTGGGAAAGGGGGGAAGGTGGGGGGGAGGAGGAGGAGGGGTGGGAAGGTGGGGGGGGAGGGGGGGGAGGAGAGTGATGGTGGGAGAGGTGGTGGAAGAGGGGGAAGGAGGAAGAGGTGGTGGAGGAGGGGGAAGGAGGGAGAGGAAGGTGGGTTTTGAGTTGACTGGGAGGGAGGGATCGAGGTCGGGGGGGTGCTGCGGAGAGCGATGGGAGGAGGGAGGGTTAGAGGGGGCACGGAAGGAAGGGCGGTGGAACAATAGAGGGAGGGAGGGAGCCCGGAGGGTGGAATTTGATGGCAAATGAATTTGGTTCAGCTCTAGCTGTGCATCCTTGAATTTAGTGACTGCTCCATTTCACAAAGCTGGCGTAAAAGCTTAAATGATGCTTCAACATCAGTGTAAAAATCAATAAGACTTCTTGTTTTTCAGTGGCTGGTACAAAAATTGATCACGAGATTTCAAGGATGCATATTGGAAAAGAACAGCAGGTATCAAATATTTTTATCATGAACAATTTCTTAATATTCTGTTCACTTTTCTGTTAAATCGTTTGTAAACACATCTATGCCCTTAACCAGACTGTACCATTTCTGAGGTGTCAATCACGGACAAGGTGAACTCAAAGCATTTCTTTTTCTGTCCAACTGACTAATTTTCCCAGTTCCGTAGCCTTTCATATTATTGCTCCTCGTAAGACGAAGAACCGTTCCCTGTTGCCCTCTGTAACTCTCAACTCCCATCTTCCAAGATCCCCTCCAA